>NC_084737.1:56941273-57198773 GCF_033978785.1 Entelurus aequoreus
CCCAATTCTGGCTCCTACGAGTAGGTTTTGTCAAATGTTGTTTTCCAGCAAGCATATATCCACACATAAAATGTTTATTTTCCTCTGCTTTATTGATCAAGAGACAAGCCATTCATGAAATAATCAGCTAGTTGTTGTTTTGTGCAATAATAAGCTCTAACCATGTGATGTCAAAAAGCAAACCTAACAACTACATCTGTGTCTCAATTGGCGCACTTCTGTACGTAAGTCTTTTGAGTGCATACATGTGCTCCCACTGATAAAGTACGCAAATAGCGGCAGACTGTCAATACTTGTAATGTAGAGTGTAGTGATGGGACACACCTTGTCCTTCAATGCGTTTTCTTTATTTTCATGACTATTTACATTGTAGATTGTCACTGAAGGCATCGAAACTATGAATGAACATGTGGAGTTATGTACTTAACAAAAAAGGTGAAATAACTGAAAACATGTTTTATATTCTATCCATCCATCCATTTTCTACCGCTTGTCCCTTTTGGGGTCGCGGGGGGTGCTGGAGCCTATCTCAGCTGCATTCGGGCGGAAGGCGGGGTACACCCTGGACAAGTCGCCACCTCATTACAGGGCCAACACAGATAGACAACATTCACACTCACATTCACACACTGGGGACAATTTAGTGTTGCCAATCAACCTTTGCTCTGATTACTGTTTTGCACACTCTTGGCATTCTCATGATGAGCTTCAAGAGGTAGTCACCTGAAAGGGTTTTCACTTGAGGTATCATGACTTCAGTGAAATAGTCATGAAAATAAAGAAAACAAATTGAAATGAGAAGGTGTGTTCAATCTTTTGGCCTGTACTGTACTTTCTCCATAGATGTCATTTTAGCTACGTTGTTGAAGGAGAGGGACTAACTTAAAAGAACTGCAGTTAAGGACGAAGAACATATAGCAATGAAAAGCAGTTATCAGAAGAACTAAGTCTACTTAATGAAGTGTACAGAAGTATTCCATTTGATACACAGCCTTAAAAACACATAACGATTAAATATCTGTGGAACAAATTCGGATAGATAAAAAAAAACACAAAAGCCAAAGTATGCCAATTGTATAAGAATAATAAAATAATGTCGCTGGTCTTCCAGTACTGGACAAAAAAATAAAACATAAAATGCTACATGTTAATCGACATTGAAGCCTTTCTCAACAGTAGGTTATAATTTATAAAATGTAAATACAAAGTAACTCGAGAAGTCTGGATGGACTGAAGCACGTTAAGCTTCTAACACCGACCGACCGCATCAAATAACAGAAAGTGAACAGAAAGAAGTGTTTCAAAACAATGTTAATAATAATTACCAAATGTTAATATTATTACAATAATGACTGGGCTGTGCCTCAACTGCCGCAGTGCATAACTGCGGAAAATGCAGTACATTGTAAGTACCTGGATGTTGCACTCAAACCCGCCAAAATGGTGATGGACACTTACCACCCACAATAGTCGGCATCTTGGTTTGGAGTAACGGGAGTGGTTGCAATTCACTATTAAAAAGGAGAGAAGAATCTGGTCCACTAAACAATTGTAATTTCTGTCAAGTTTGCAACAGCAGTACATTTGGGACAAAACTGACACAGTCAGGAACTAAGTACATTGTACACACACAGTATACTTACTGAAGTGTTCTGACAGAAGTATATTCCATTTGAGACACACACAGTATACTTATTGAAGTGTACTGACAGAAGTACTCCCTTTGAGACACAGCCAGTGTTTTTTTTCTTTCTAATCTTAACACAACCTGACCATGTTTTTGGGCCTGAAAAGGACCAGTGCAAATATCAAAAAGATGGTGGGTGAAAGCATGAGGGCAACAGCTGGTTTCTGCTTTAAGGCCGCTTACTATTAAAAACAACACACACAATAAAAAACTTTGCCTTTCACCATGTCCCGCCCAACTGCACACAGGTTAATGCTAGGACCAGGAGGCTGCAAAAAGGTTGTTTTGGATGTCAAACAGATGAATTATGAGCTGTGACTAGAGGTGGGGGAAATAATCGATTTTTAGATACTTGGCAATTCGGACATGGACAATTATAGAATCGTAGTCCTAAGAAGTTCATTAGGTCTTCAAAAAAGTATGCAATTTGTTATTGTTATAGCCAGACCTGTGTGTTTACTTCCATACCTTACAGTTGCGGCTACAACTATTGCCTTCCTCAGAGGTTGTCGAATTGTGAGGTGCCCAAAGATTCCCACCTCCAGCTGTGACTATATTAAACCTGCCAAACAACTATGTTTTTCTAAATGTATTTACTTCCAACAAAGCAAATATTACAGAAAAATACATAAAAGCCCTTAAAACACTCCATCATTCTTGCAAACTTCCTCAAACCCTAAAAAAACACTTTCCTTTGCTTTCCAATCCACATCCACAAAACCTAATACTCACATTCAAGTTACACTATGTTGACTCAAGTAAGGCCCCGCGGTGGACCAGAGGTTAGCATGTCAGCCTCACAGCCAGAGGATCCAGGGTCTGATTCTCTATTGAAACATCTGCATGGCGAATTAGGGACTGTAAATTGTCCATAGGAGAGAAGGTGTGTGAATGATTGGTTGTATAGGGCTTGAAAGTGTGACATGGAAACACATTGCATTGTGGGTCTTGCTGGACTCTGATAAGCGTATTTACATGGCAGAATACAAGATTTTGTGCTTAAGTTTTGTTTTTCATCTTTAACAAGCTCAAAACATGGTGCAATCGTGCAGCTTTGCTTTAGAAAAAAAAAGGATTTGGTGAGATTTTCCTTATTTCCAGCGTGAAAGCAAAGCTGAGGGAAGTCAGGTTATGAAGATAATTAAGAGACGGCGAATAGCCTGGATAGCAGCCATGAGACAATCAAACATGACTTTTAACGCCATCATCTGGTACGTGTGTTCACTGCCTTTTCAGACTGGTAAATTTGAATCAAAGCGTGTTTTATTCATTTACACACGTAGGATTTAGTAGACTGTTAGCGTTAGCCAAGCTGGCTGCCTGTGACAAACAATGTACAGTATTTTGGAAAAAAGCATTTTGTCCGTTTACTTTTAGTCTTGGGAAAGCACAAAAATGAATACCGTATTTTTCGGATTATAAATCACAGTTTTTTTCATAGTTTGGCCAGGGGTACGACTTATACTCAGGAGCGACTTATGTGTGAAATTATTAATACATTACCGTAAAATATCAAATAATATTATTTAGCTCATTCACGTAAGAGACTAGACGTATACGATTTCATGGGATTTACAGATTAGGAGTGACAGATTGTTTGGTAAACGTATAGCATGTTCTATATGTTATAGTTATTTGAATGACTCTTACCATAATGTTACGTTAACATACCAGGCATGTTCTCAGTTGGCTATTTATGCGTCATATAACGTACACTTATTCAGCCTGTTGTTCACTATTCTTTATTTATTTTAAATTGCCTTTCAAATGTCTATTCTTGGTGTTGGGTTTTATCAAATAAATTTCCCCCAAAAATTTGACTTATATTCTAGTGCGACTTATGTATGTTTTTTTCCCTTCTTTATTATGCATTTTTGGCCGGTGCGACTTATACTCCGGAGCGACTGATACTCCGAAAAATACGGCAAGTATTATTTTTGGAGCAGTAGCGCAGTGATCAAAGTATTTAAAAGTTATAATAGGCTTGTTTTTGGGGGAAACCTGCTTATGAAAGGAGGCTGGGCACCCTCACTCCATCTCTTACACATAAGAGATGAAAGCCGTAGATTATGCACAATTTGAATGGAGGACAATGAGACTTAACCTCTTAAGGCCCAAGCTGTTTGTTTACATGCTTTTTTTATTTCTCTTTGCTATTTGGGCTTATTGGACCCTAATTAGAATAAAAACTAAGAATCATCTTTTGATATGATGTACTTAGTCCATAAGTACCACAAACGTGTACTTCATGTGTAGTGACATGCTAATTTTTATTTTTACACTTTTTTTTCCCAAATTCCATTGTATGTTATACTCTTCTGACACCACCAGATGGCAGTATAAGTGTCCACATGAGCGGCCATAAGACCCCAATTCAGTAGTGTACACAATTTTGGAAATAAGAGCTAAAAGGTGCTGTCCACGCATGTGGCCACTAAGGCCTTTAGAGTTAACAGACTTTACATTCTGAAAACCCTCACCAGTTTAAAAAATGACTATCGACGAAATATATGTACAACTTTGGCTTCGAAAATGGTGGCAGTTTACTCAAATCTCTTGTCCATTGGACGGGCTCATATGGATCAATTCCACCAATTTGACTTATTTTTTTGAGGTAGCGAGCCTTTGGAATAGGATACAGTTTATCTCAGTGCGGCCCCTTAAATTTTTTATTTTGTACGATTCATTTTAATCCAGTTTGTTGCTCTCTCTCACATTACCATGGGTACAATACAGCCATGTACCGGTAAACAAAACCTGTGTCCAGCAAAAATGGCTTCCCAGCACCCACAATTCTTTGTGAAATCACATGCCCTTTCGAGCCCTATATGTGCCCTGTGGTTAGTCGGGGTTTACATAGTACCTTGGTTTTCACACGCTCCACTTTTTGCAATAATTCCATTTTCAACGTAAAATTTCACCTGAATTTTGCCTGGTTTTCGTACGACCAAACATTGCACATAACCAACTAGGTGTACGAAGGTGGCACATGCGAGGCTCACCAACAAGACTGAAGGTAAAAGTTCATACATTTCATTCATAATGTATGTGTATTCCCCATTGTTTCTGCATGTACAATTATCCTCTATGAAATGTGTTCATATTTTTGGGTCATTGGATTTACACTACTGAACTTCTTATGGGAAACATTGCCTTGGTTTTCGTATCATTCAGTTTTCATCTGACCTTTTAGAACAGATTATTGACAAAAACCGAGGTACCGCTGAATAGAAAATGGACGGATGGATGGATGACTCAAGTATTGGGATACCGTCCTTAATCTTAATTCTTCGCCTTAGCGAGACTTTTTGGACGATTCCATCCTTCCAATTTGGGGGAAAGCTGCTTTCTGTTCCAAGACTGTTTTTGCCAGTACTCCTACTTATCCATATAGTGTATCTTCCCCGTTTCACACACATCCAGAGCCTCTCAACAAGGTAGGTACAACAAGCCTTTTGGAACACACGCTAAGGCAAGGGTTTCCAAAGTGAGGCGTGGGGACTATCTTCGGCCCGCAGCTGGATTTTTATTTTCCCTCAGGGTGTATTCTATTCATAAAACTATACTTGAAAGAAGAAAAAGTTGAAATACTGACTGGTTGAACAAGATAAACTAAACGGCCACTGCATCGTTTTTTGTATGTGTCTCTCAGCGGAAAACGTTTGGACTCTACTGCACTAAATAAATAAGTAGAATAAATACAGCTTGTTTAAGTCGACATCCCTCAGATTGGCTGATAAACATAACCAAAATTAACCATTGCTAATAATTTACTTGTGACTTTGTCTAGAGAAATAATGAGAATGGATGATACGAAATTATTTTTCAACCCCCTTAAAGATAAGTGGGAGTTATTTTCCTGTTGCTCCTCCCACTCTTCATTTGTACACGCTCGCAATATTGATGAGGTTAAAAATTTGCCAACACATGTCGACATACACTGACCCATTTTTTGTAGAAATTATCCCTTAAAAGTTTATGTCGACATAAGTGGTTGACTACAGTAAGTATGTGGATGTTGACCTAAGCGGGGACTTTTTGTAATGAGAAGTAAACGGTGGACCAGTACTAGATAAGTGGCTCGACACAAATTTACATTTTAACAAATAAAAAGTTAAACGGAATTAAAAAAGTGTTGTGCTTTAAAATCATGTCTTAAAAGGAGGACGTGCATCTAAAAAAGTTGACATAAACTATAGGTGGAAGATAGGAAATGGAAGTTGGGTTCTTGTTATGGGGGTGGTCCTCTCCTCAACAGTCACCTGAACGTGGTGTGGCATTTGCAGTGACTTTTGTGCATCTTTGTTTGAGGTTTCCCCAGGGTGGTGGAGGCAATGCCAGCGAGGTGGGGTGAGCAGGGAGCGTTGGGCGACCTGCTGACTTTCCCGCTCGTGCACCGATCATTGCCGGGAGGCTGTGGTTGCGCCTCAGACCATCTAGTAGGCTCCCGCCGCCTGGTGACACAAAGGTGGCCGAGTCCCGGTGTGACTCAGAGGCCTGGTGGACCTTGGTAAAGCCCAGGTGACGCAGTCTCTCAAACAAGCTGACGTTAAGCGGGTCCGGGAGTGGCCCACGTGCCTGGTTTTCCTGTAGTGGGCTGGGTAGGTCGGGATGAGGGGCACGGCCTAGATTCAAGCCATAAACATCTTGCAGAAACAGCTCCGCTGGCCTTGATGCCAGAAAATTGTCAACAGAGTGCTGGCGGTACTCTGGTGAGTTTGGAGGCGTACCTGGGAGTAAGCGGAGAAGAGGCCGCTGGGGCATGGGCTTTGGACAGGATTGGGGGGTTTCTGTGGAGACTTGTGCAGAAATGCCTCTCTCTAGGACCAACTTGGCCAAGCCACTGGCAGCCACAGCAGGGCGCCGAGTTTGAAAGGAGTCTCCAAGACTGAGTCGGCATGGAGTCAGAGGGGTACTGGGTCCAGTCCTCATAGAGCTGGGTGTATTGGCACCGAGGCACGACTGTGAGCTAAGAAAAAAAAAAGATGTGTTATTTTTAAAAAGATCCTGACTATGTCTCTATAGGCACACGTGTACTTACACTTGGGACCTGATCTAGTAAGATCCAAATACTACATGCTAAACAGCGTGTGAAAACTATAAAATTGTGTGTACTATTAGTGGGCCTGTGTTGTGGAATCTACTCAAACTGCAAGTGCAATTAATAACTGGTGCAGACCGCCCTATTTAAACAAGATTTTTGCATGTGCGATGCGGCTTTCACCATGGGGACACTCATTTATTGCAGATACAGGTTAGTATGATCCTAACTGTGGCGTTTTGCTATGTTTCAAACATGCGGCAGACATGTGACACTTTTTCTCGGCATTTTGGAAGCAGTTCTGTAGTGTATTCACAGTGCTTCACTTTTTCCACATTTTGTAATGTTACAGCTTTATTCCAAAATGGAATACATTCATTTTTGGTTTAAAAATTCTACACACAAAACCCCATAATGACTATGTGAAAAGGTGTTTTTTTCTTATTTTGCGATTTTATTAACACTAAAAAAATCACATGTACACAAGTGTTCTCTGCCTTTGCACAATACTTTGTTGATGCACCTTTGGCAGCAATCACAGCCTCAAGTCTTTTTGAATACGATGCCACAAGCTCGGCACACCTATTTTTGGGCAGTTTCGCCCATTCCTCTTTGCAGCACCTCTCAAGCTCCATCAGATTGGATGGGAGATGTTGGTTTTCATCCAGGACGTCTCTGTACATTGCTGTATTATTCTTAGTCTAGTCAGGGAGGTGATCAAAAACCCGATGGTCACTCTGTCAGAGCTACAGCATTCCTCTGTGGAGAGAGGAGAACCTTCCAGAAGGACGACTATATCTCCAGCAGTCCACCAATCAGGCCTGTATGGTAAAGTGGCCATTTCTTAGTAAAAAAAAATGCCAACATGTACCTGAAAGACTCTCAGACAGTGAGAAACAAAGTTCTCTGGTCTGATGAGACCAAGATTGAACTCTTTGGCTTGTATGCCAGGCATTACGTTTGGAGGAAACCAGGAACAGCTCATTACCAGGCCAATACTATCTCTGCAGGGAAGCGTGGTGGTGGCAGCATCATCTTGTGGGGATGTTTTTCAGCTGCAGGAACTGGGAGACTTGTCAGGATAGAGGAAAGAATGCAGCAATGTGCAGAGACATCCTAGATGAAAACCAACGCTTCCCAGCCAACCTGATGGCGGTTGAGAGGTGCTCCAAAGAGGAATGGGCAAAGAGGAATGGGTGAAACTGCCCTAAGATAGGTGTGCAAAGTTTGTGGCATTGTATTCAAAAAGACTTGAGGCTGTAATTGCTGCCAAAGGTGCATCAACAAAGTATTGAGCAAAGCAGATAATACGTATGTACCATACATGTGATTTTTTAGTTTTAATAAAATCACAAAATAAAAAATAAAAACACCTTTTCACATCTTCATTTTGAGGTTTTGTGTGTAGAATTTTGAGGACAAAACTAATTTATCCATTTTGAAATAATGCTGCAACATAACAAAACATGTAAAAAAGTAAAGCACTGTGAATACTTTCCGGATGCACTGTACAATGGAACCCACTTTTTTAGCGCTCTGAAGGTGTGCCCTTGGAGATGCTGAAACTAACTGCAAACGTACAAAGGAATTTTTTTCATAGTTATAAAAAAGGAACATCATTAAAAAAGGCTAGCAGACACCCAAACGCATCAATTAGATTTGTTTTAATCAGCCCCTTAAGTTATTCAGCAGCTATAAAATTATCAAATAATATTGCTGAAGAGACAGTACCGGTAGGTCTGATATTTTTGACAGTTCATACTGTATATGTTGGCGAGCATACGCAGGACAAAGCTTCAGGGCGATCACCTCCTTTCTCACAGCTATTTCTGCACGACTAACAGTTTGCACGTCCTTTCTAGACGTACTAAATAAAGACGCAAACCGGTTCCCGCAGTACAGTCTTAGTCTTGATAAATCACTGTGTGTGCTAAATATTTAGATTTGAATTTTCTCCTTCCAATATTGTGGGTGCTCTGATGATCATCATATATCCCTAATAGGAAACCCTAAATAGATTGCACTCTCTATTTTGCTCACCTAAGAGATGCACACAAATTTAGTGAATCAGCTTTGCGTGTGCGATTAAGTTTGCACATGTTTTAATACACGCAAACCTTTGGTAGATTAGGCTCTTGATCTTTTAAGTGCATAAGTGTTTGAAGTACGATGAAAAGTACAGCATAATGTAGTGAACTGTCAGTACCTCGAAGCTGCCTTTTAAACGTCAAAATGGAAAGGGCGTAGTGATGGACACTTAAAACCAGGGACAGAATTTGGATTGCAGAAGTGGGGAGGCCACAACTGGTTTACGAACTTGGGCGTGGCCTGTTCTTTCTTGTGATATCAGATATTGGTAATTTTCGCATTCATTTTCATTCCGTATATGGTTTCCGTAATGCTGACCGTATTCACCAGATTTTGCAAATTTTTAAAATTTTTCAGCAAGCACTGCAGTGTCATCTGCCTATGTCAAGTTATTAACGTTTTGACAATTTATAGAAACACTTCTCAGATTTCAATACGTTTTAAAGGTTTTTTCACTTCAGTATAGATTCTAAACAGGGATGAGGGATAGAATACATGGTTGTCACACACGTCTCTTTTCGAGTATTGCATTAGAAAAGCAGTCAACACCACACTGTCAAAGTTTGCACATTCAAGAACTAAATGCAGTGTACTGAGTATACAAAGTGTACCGACGGAAGTATTTCCTTTGAGACACAGAAGTTGACATTTTAATGAAGACTGACCTTGCAGTGACTTGTGTGATGTCACTCGGGTGCAGGATGCGACACATGGTGAATGTGAAGGTGGAGAATGTGGAACTCTGACACTTGACTGGATTTTGGACTGCAGACAAACAAGAAATGAACATAAGTATAGATCTAGATTTCTTGATACATTGAGTGACTGAGCCAAATCATTAAGTAGTAGAATCGTGTACATTTTATGACCGTACTTCCATATACACATACAGTTGTGGTCAAAAGTTTACATACACTTGAACAGAACATAATGTCATGGCTGTCTTGAGTTTCCAATAATTTCTACAACTTTTTTTGTGACAGAGTGATTGGAGCACATACTTGTTTGTCACAAAAACATTCATGCAGATTGGTTGTTTTGTGAATTTTTTATGGGTCTACTGAAAATGTGACCAAATCTGCTGGGTCAAAAGTATACATACAGCAATGTTAATATTTGGTTACATGTCCCTTGGCAAGTTTCACTGCAATAAGGCGCTTTTGGTAGCCATCCACAAGCTTCTGGTTGATTTTTTGACCACTCCTCTTGACAAAATTGGTGCAGTTCAGCTACATTTGTTGGTTTTCTGACATGGACTTGTTTCTTCAGCATTGTCCACATGTTTAAGTCAGGACTTTGGGAAGGCCATTCTAAAACCTTAATTCTAGCCTGATTTAGCCATTCCTTTACCACTTTTGACGTGTGTTTGGGGTCATTGTCCTGTTGGAACACCCAACTGCGCCCAAGACCCACCCTCTGGGCTGATGATTTTAGGTTGTCTTGAAGAATTTGGAGGTAATCCTCCTTTTTCAATGTCCCATTTACTCTCTGTAAAGCACCGGCTCCATTGGAAGGAAAATAGGCCCAGAGTATAATACTACCACTACCAAGCTTGACGGTAGGCCTGGTGTTCCTGGGATTAAAGGCCTCACCTTTTCTCCTCCAAACATATTGCTGGGTATTGTGACCAAACAGCTCAATTTTTGTTTCATCTGACCGCAGAACTTTCCTCCAGAGGGTCTTATCTTCGTCCATGTGATGTCAGATGAAACAAAAATTGAGCTGTTTGGCCACAATGTTCGAACCGCTCCCACAGTGGAGTGTTTTAAGTCTCGTCTTAAGACCCACTTTTATTCTCTGGCTTTTAACACTATGTGAGTTGTGTGGTCCTCTGTGTTTTTAAATTTGTATTTCTATTCATTGTTTTAATGGTTTTACCCTTTAAAACCGATTTTAATCATATTTATTTTTATATTGTTTTTATATTTATTTGTTTAGTTTTTATTCAGTCATTGGTGCAGCTAAGAATAGTATTTGAATCTTGTTTTTAATATTTTTGTGCAGCACTTTGGAAACATTTTTGTGGTTTAAATGTGCTACATAAATAAAGTGGATTGGATTGGATTGGATAAAATAAAAGCCGTTTCAGATGATGCATGCAATTGAACCGGTTGATGTCGATGGCCCTCAAAACTGTCAAACTGACGTTGACATAAGCGGTTGTCTGTCTGTCTGTCTTTCCCATGACTATCAAGGCGTCGGGGGGATAACTGCGATGGATAAGCAGTCGGTCTGCGCCAGTTCCCACGGTCCTTAGTGGCCGCCAATAGCTCTGGGGTCGACAGGTCCGTCCATGTCTTGATGTTTTCTGTCCAGGATTTCCATGGTCTTCCTCGCTTCCTTCCACCCTCTAGTGTGCCCCGCATGATGGTCTTGCACAGGGTGTCGTGGCGGCATGTGTGGCCGAACCAAGCTAATTTCCTTCTTTTGACTGTTACGAGCATGGGTTCTTGGTGACCAACGAGACTTTCGACTTCACCCCGCATATACTCATTGGTTTTGTGTCCGTGGTATGTTATCTTGAGTATTTTTCTGAGGCATTTGTTTTCAAAGACTTGTATTTTACGTTCTGATTCTGCCAGGAGTGTCCAGGTCTCGCATCCCTACAGTAATATTGATATTAGGGATTTGTAAAGTTTGAACTATGTCTTGAAGTTGATGATGCTTTTCCAAATTTTGCTTAGTTTGGTCATTGCTGCTGTTGCTGTGGCGATTCGAATGCGGATTTCTGCATGGCATGTGGCATCTTTGGCCAGTGTTACTCCGAGGTATTTAAATCTGGACACTTCCTCCAGTTGTTCACCATCCATCATTATGTTGGCCTTTGAGTTGTTTGAGGTGTTCACCAAGTACTTTTGATTTGGCTGTGTTTACCTCCATTCCATAGGCACCAGCTGCTGTGCATAATTTGTTTTTAAGGTCCTGCAGTTCAGAGTTTGAGCCTGCCATGAGGTCGATATCATCTGCAAAACGTAGATTGCAGATGGGCCTGCCCTTTATTGATATTGTAGTCTGGTGCTTGTGTAGGGCTTCCTGCATGATTCTCTCTAGGAATAGATTGAACAAGATGGGGGAGAGAATACATCCTTGCCTGACACCTACTGTGGTTCAGAACAACTGTTCTATTTGGTTGTTAAGGAGGCCTGCGCTGGTGGCTTTATCACATAGGGCCTGGGTGAATTGTATGAGCCCGTTTTTGATATTGAATTCTTTTAGTGTGTGCCAGAGCCCTTTGTGCCATACACAATCGAATGCCTTTTTGAAATCAATGAAGTTGTGGAACAGGTCTATCTGATGTTCGATGTGTTTTTCCATGAAAAACACAAGCGGTTGTAGACATATCCAAAACCAAAACTATCGATGCTTTGCACATATACCGGTACATGTGACTTTGTCGAGAGACATAAGCATATGAGTGATGTAACAGTAGTGGCTGTGGTAGAATCCAAGTTAGTACTGCCATGCTTTCATTTTGAGCTTCAAAATTTTACGCTTAATTTGGAATGAACAGCAAGTCATTGTGTACACATTTTAATGTTATGTAATTAGAGTTATGTTTCTGCTTAGTGATAATGACGTTAACAATAACACAACACATGTTGACACAAACAATTACATTTTTCACAGAAACTGATTTTATTTAAAAGTGGTGAACTAAGTAAGTCAAATTAAGCAGGCACTTTTATTGGTTTGTCGACATAAACAAGACTGACTTAAGCAGGTTCTACTGTATTTGCATGTGTACTTTGAATTGTATATTTTGGTCATACTCTGTTCCATGTTGACTTTAACGAGCCATAAGAATTTAAAGAACAATTGATAAAATAATGTATGTTTTATACATTAGTAAATAGTTAATTTTAAACATAATTTTATATTATTTTGTCATTAACATTGCAGATT
This sequence comes from Entelurus aequoreus, assembly GCF_033978785.1. Lineage (NCBI taxonomy): Eukaryota > Metazoa > Chordata > Actinopteri > Syngnathiformes > Syngnathidae > Entelurus > Entelurus aequoreus. Next base: position 56,953,993 of record NC_084737.1, read on the forward strand.
AACTTGGTAGTAAATCAAATTCATGAACATTAAATATGAAGTGTCATTTGGAACCCGAAAGAGTTGTCTCTTTTTAGCGAGAGCAAGTTCCTAATGACCTTGCTCTCTTAAGAAAGATTAAATTGCCATCACAACTCACAATACTACAACAAAATTTTGACATTTACCTGAGGCAGATGCACTTGATTGAACTGTTGCTGTGGACACGTTTGAATGAAGGTGAGTTGATGAGCTGGAGGTCTCAGCTACATTAGAAGACAATAGCCGGGCCGGCAGGAAAGAAGTGGCAGGAAGATGTGTGTTTGACTGCATTCGGTCTTTCTTTTCCTCCGGTGTGGATGAACAGTGCACTTTGAAGACAATGCCGCCTTCTTCCTCTTCTTCCTCCTGCTCTTTACCTCTCTCTGCTGCACCTTTCTCCAAGAAAACAGCCTCCCCTTTCTCTCCCTGCTCTTCATTTTCTTCATCTTCTTCCATGTCACTGAGGCGGTAGACAAAATCCTGGGCAAGTGGGCGGAACCCCTTGGTGACAACGCCGGGGTGTGGGTCTAGGATGGTGGCGAGGTGGGGTTTGGCAAGCTGCTGCCAGTGATGGAGCGTCAGTGAGCCTGAAGACAGAATGTAGAAAGTATAAATACAAGCAGATAGACCAAGTCAAGTTCTAGCTCTTGGTGGTTACCCTCAATGGGCTTGACAATTTGAAGCTTCTCTGGTAAGAAGGTCCTGAAGAGGCTGGAACCTACAGAGAGTTCAGACAGGTTGGAAAAGGAGGAGAATGCGCTGCTCATTGTTGAGCTGCAGCTGCTTCCCGCCTCCTGAGCCTCTGCCTTTGCCAGGGACTGGTGCTTCTTCTCACGCTCTGCCTTGAAGAACTGGTGTTCAGACAAGAAGTTCTGCCGTCGCAGTGACAAGCGACGAAGAGCTTTTGTGAGGTCATTTCCACCTGGAGAGCCTGGCTGCCCCATGGGAACCTCGTCCCTTTCAAACACAAAAGTTTGATTGGTAAAAACATAAAAATACATCTCGTATGGTTTTTATTGGCTCGGTCTTACCCCTGAGCAGACTCGAACGGCTGTGTAGTCATCACCAGAGAGTTCTGACGAGAGCCAGGAATTGGGGGGGTGGCCGAACTTGGCCGGGATGTTGAGGCGTTGACGGAACGGACTGTTTGGAAAACTTTCTTCTGGGAGATTCTGGAGTTGAAGGCCCATTAGATATTAGACTGAACATGAGTAGCTAGCTACATTACTGCATCAAAGCTACATACTACAGCAGTGACAAAAGAATGTTTAAGTGAAACCTGTTTAAGACATGTCCCGTTTAGGTCGATTAAGTGATGCGTGGTTTGAAACATTCAGGAAGGATCCACAGTGTTATTGACACTGACCCCTTACCCTTCACACTTTCTTCAGCTCAACACAAAGAAGATTAATCAACAAGGTAAAGTGGATTTATTTTATTTTTATTTTTGTTAACTTTAAGGAATTTTGTGATTTCAAACTGTGATTCCACCACAGGGCTAGTGACATTGTGTGTGCCTTTGGCAGCTGCATAGGCAGAGGGACAGTGCAGATGTTATTTCTTTTGCTTTGTTTTTCAATACAAAGTTGATCCATCACCCCTTTTCTATTTTTCTTTGATTTACAGTACTGTATAGCACTTCACATTGTGTTTAAAGAATACAAACTTTAAGTAAAATATGGACTTCTGACGAGGCTGGAACCCATTACTAATGTTTACATTGTTTTTTACCGAGAGATTTAATTCAATGTACAAACTTTTTATTTACAATAAACATAAATCATACATTTAGGTTTCACTGTAAATAGTATAAAATATGCCAAAAAAAATATGTTGTTAAGATTACAAACTAACATTCATATGCAAGTGCGATAGCGTCCGTGAGCCCGTGAATGTCACAGGTTGAGTCCTAACTGTGTGTAAGTGCAAGCAGAGGAGGTGGCTGCGAAATGTTGTTTTAGGTAGTATTTCATATACTTGATGAAATATCCACTCTGCAAGTATTTGCTCTGTTGTCATCCTTTCGCGTAAATAACTCAGCAACGTTTGTGCCACCGATAGGCGCCGTGCCTATGTCATGCGAAGGACTCGATAAGGGAATAGTTAACAAAACTGGCAAATGATTCCAAGGAATCGAAACATTGGGAACCGGTTCTCAACAAGAACAAGTTTTCAATTCGCATTTCTAATCACACTTCGGAAAGGAAAACGTTTTCACTAAGGCTGTCAAAGTTAACGCAATAATAGAGCGCTAACTATAATTCCCTTTAACGTTGCTAATTTTTTTGACGCGCAATTAACATGCACGTGTCCTATCCGAACCACTGTTCCATTCCGTAGCATGACAAAATGTAGCTGTGTTCAGTTACTGTTGAGCTACAAGTGGGGAAAAAAGAGCGGGCAGAAATGGATAAAGAAAAATTTATATTACGGAAACCCCAGGTCTAAAGCCATGGCAAGTTGCTTTCCCGAAAAGACAAGACCATTTTCATCTACGGTCGCAGTGAGACGTCATCGCTAGAGCAAATGCCTGCTGGCACGCTTCCATTCAGGGAGGTGAAGGTGTGGATTACAGTATAGTGCATTGATAACATCACATGTAGATTGTTACTGTAACTACTTTAGTAAGATGGGATAAACACTGGTCAAATCTGGTTCAACTACACCAGGGGTCGGCAACCTTTACCACTCAAAGAGCCATTTTGGCAAGTTTCACACATTAAAGAAAGTAATGGGAGCCACAAAAATGTTTTTAAAATTTAAAATGAAAAACACCGCATACAAAGCTTACATGCTTTGTGCTATGTTAACCAGGGGTCTCAGACACACGCACCGGCACGCACTTTAATGTGGGAATTGGATGTTAGTGTAGCCCGCGAGTTTTGGACGAATGTCGCTTGCGTCACACTTGCCAACCCTCTCATTTTCCCCGGGAGATTCCCGAATACCAGAGCGTGATGACACTGCATTTGGCGCCCTCTACAGTCTGCCCATTCAGTGTACCTGCTCGGCCACAAGTGGAATGCAGCTTTAGCTTGCCCACTTAAGAGACAGCAAGGCTACTAACTCAGCAGCCACACATCTTACACTGACGGTACCAATACCCAGAATCCCATGCAGCCCTAACACTTCCGCTCAACCAACCACGAAGAGGGGGGGGGGGTTGATGTGTGGGGGGATTTGGTGGTAGCGGGGTGTATAATGTAGACCGGAAGAGTTAGGACTGCATGGGATTCTGGGTAATGGTTGTGTTGTGTTTATGTTGTGTTACAGTGGGATGTTCTCCAGAAATGTGTTTTTCATTCTTTTTTGGTGTGGGTTCACAGTGTGGCGCATATTTGTAACGTAACAATGTTGAAGTTGTTTGATACGGCTACCGTCAGTGTAAGCTGTGTGGCTGATGAGTAAGTATGCTTTGCTGTCTCCTGTGTGAGCAAGTAATAACAACACACAACATGTGGCTGGCCTGGCATGCTGTAAGTAAATGCTATAGAGGACAATTACTGCAGTGCAATTAGGGCACACCCTTTATATAGTAATTAGAGTGTTAATAGGATTATTTTTCCCTGGGAGTAGTCTATGAGAGACACTGACATCCATAAGTCTCCTGGGAAAATCGAGGGGGTCGGCATGCATGTAGCTGAGCCGCATCAGAGTGGTCAAGGAGCCGCATGCGGCTCCGGAGCCGCGGGTTGCCGACCCCTGAACTACACTAACAAAATGAAAAATGTCTTACATTACGATCATGCTTTCATTGTCAAATAGGTTAAATAAATGCAAGTACGTCATTTGACAAATATATGGGGGGTAAAATTACTGACATGCAAAATATTGTTCTTCTTTTATAACCTGCTCTGTTTGATAGTCCTCAATTACAGAATGTTTATTAGGCTAAACCATCCATTTTCCACCGCTTGTCCCTCTCGAGGTCGTTGGGGGCTGGAGCTTATCCCAGCTGCATTCAGACTGAAGGCGGGGTACACCCTGGATAAGTCGCTACTTCATCACAGTATTACACTTTATTACTAGAGAAGGTTAAGACATTGTCATGTAGTGATATGAATAGTATTAACTTGTACAACATGTAACGTACAGAATATCAGAAGCATTTATTCAGGTAGGATTCTTATCAAAGATTACATTGCCAAACATCTTTGACAATCAAACCATGATCGTAACAAACCACGTTTTGTGTTAATGCGCAAAAATGGTATCTAAATACAGAAGTGTAACTTCTCTCCTCTGAATGCAAGTGCTTCTACAGCAGGAATTGTAATTCTGCAGAGGATATACCAGGTCATTTGTTTATTGTCATTAAACGAGGAACTGCATTTTTGGGGGAATTTTGCCTCTCTTTCACAGTCGTTATGAAAGCCATGATGACGGATGTATTTTTTTTAATGCATTTAAACTCGTGAATAAACGTAAATAAAAGTCTGATCACAGTGTCGCCAATGGGAAATCCTCTATTCCGCCTATAAAACCCAATAAAAAAACATCCAAAAAGCGCAATAATTTTTCCATTTACATTTTGTGACTTACATATTACCAGTATTAGTGATATTGTTATAATAAGTGCTAACTTATAATCACGATCACGAGTTATAGTGCCAATGTTGACATGATCAAATGATCAGCTGCTTCCTTGCTTTCTTGCTCGTCAAACTTTATTCTAGATCAGGGGTGTCCAAACTTTGGGCATTGGGCTAAAACATTTGGCCAGGGGGCCGAAAGCCGACTGCATGCAAAGTAACTATACATATATACATACAGTACATATATACATATATTTATACACATATATATATATATATATATATATATATATATATATATATATATATATATATATATATATATATATATATATATATATATATATATATATATAAATGTATATATATATATATATACACATACACACACACACACACACACACACACACACACACACACACACACACACACACACACACACACACACACACACACACACACACATATACAAATACAGAGATATACATATACACATATACATACACATATGGAGGTGTTTAGATGTTTTTTTAAAGGGTTTTATAGTCAGAATAAGGCGGCTACCATTGGCTCCATTGTATTGTTAGCAGACTTTTGATCACATTTATTTACTATTTAGAAAGCATTAAAAAAGGAAAAGGTATGTGTTCTTGTCTTACATAAGGATTGTGAATGTGAAATTCCCCCAAAAAATTTGTGTTGAGCTGTTTAAAAAAGTATTATGTTTAATAAACATGTCATTAAAACAAAAAATTGTGCAGTCATAAGTTTAAAAAATTCAAATATATATGTCTATTGATGATGATGAATTGAATCTATCTGCAATTCAACGCAATTCATTTTGAGTTACCTATGAAAAAATGCGACTAATCTCGATTAAATATTTTAATCATTTCACAGACCTAAATTTCAATTATTTGATGCTTTGTGTGTCTTGGACAATAAAGATTCTTAAATCCCTTCGGCTCTATCTTCTTATTCGCATATGCTTTATACTACTGTGTTTACTGTGAGTTAGGGCAAACACAAATCTATTCATGGCTGTCCAAATGTATTGTCACTTGGCCGACATGAATAAATGAATGTATGAAAAACACTACAACATCAAAACAGGTCCTCCGTCCATTCATTTATCTTTGGGACACATGGCTAAAAAAAGTTTAAACAGCCTTGTTATAGACAACAACTGAGGGAATTGTAATCTCTCGTTTGGGTAGTATTCTGCGCTTTTTACCTTTGGTTTTCAAATTCAGTTTCTTCTTCAACACTTAGCTCCTTCCTCATAGTACCTTCAATCTCTGCAGCCAGCGAATCCTACACGCACGCACACACACACACACATACATACATACACACATACATACATACATACATATGTAAGCATTTCATCAGAAAATCATGTTCTTCAAACAGAGTTCTTATATTGTTCTCTCACCATGGGGAAGGAGCCATAGCCGAGGTGCTGTCGCATCCCAGAGGAGGAAATATTTTTGTTGCGAAGCTCCCTAATCTCTTCCTGGGACTCGTGGAGCATCTCTGCACACTCTGCATTCCTCTCGGCCAGATCATTCAACTACATCAGCATAGAATTTTGAAAATGGTGCTAAGTAAAGGCATCCTTTAGAAGATGAATGTGCATTTCCGTAACATACTACCTCTGCTGTGAGCAATCGCTGGGCGTCTTTAGAAGCCTGCAGGTGGATCCTCAACTCCTCTTTTTCCAAAGCGAGCTTAACAACATTGGTAATAATGTGACTGAATATTTTGGACTGAGATATTTGTTGGCAGGGATTTCTTACCTCTTTGACTCTGTGTTGCAGCTCCACAATCTGGGAGAGCAACTGAGCAATCTCCTCCTGGTGTCGGATCAGCTCCTCGTTCTTCTGGGACACTTCATCAGTCAGAGAAACCATCTGGCTGTTGGACTCGCCTAAAAATACACAGTTTAAAATAGAAGGCTGTTTACCTTCACCATGGCAGTCATGTTTTCATTGTAATGGTCAACTTCCCGGCAGTTTTTAAATCAGTCAAGATTTTTAATGATGGGTGGCTAATGGCACAATGTTCCAATACAATTGATGACAAATAATAAAAAGTATTGAGACCTAAAAAAAGGTATCAATAATGAAAAATATATCAATACTAAGGCTTTGTATTCAGAACGACACTTATTTTCAAAAGTATCGACAATATTATAGAATAGAGCTTATTTGTGTTTATTTATCAAAATGTGGTCTCTTTTCTATCTCTTTGGTATTAAAAATGGTATCACATATTAAATATTTCCTTAGAATCTGTATTGACTTGAACATTTTAGTAATGTGACAACCCTGGCTGCATCTAACTAGAAAATGCACCGGCGGCATAGGCAACCCTGATGTATCGTACTGGCCATCTTCTTCTACAGTATATGTACAGTAAATACAGTATACGACGTTGGCAGAGGTCTGTGCTTTATTGATTAACACTTATTTTCTTTATAGTGATTAAAATATTGTTAAGCAACAACTCTAATGGTGGACTAACACTTTTGGCATAGTACTGTATAAAGTACCACACAAAAGTGAGCACACCCTTGACAATTATTGTTTTTAATTAGGGGAAATAAATAATTTATCCAACAAGCAAAAACACCACACGTAGGTTATGTGTCCATCAAACACAAACATGTATCATACTTGTAAAAGACATGTCCCACAAACACTCTCTTTCATTCAATATTCATTATGCCCAGCCATGGGCAAGCAACAAGAGATGGCATCAGGTGGACTGGATGTGTTTGTTTGCAGAGAAATGTTGAGCATGAATCAAAAAATAGCATCATTACAGTCAAGCATGGAGGTGCACAAATTCTGCTTTTGGGCTTTGTTTTTTCCTGATACGTGTACAAGAAGACTTTATTGCATTGAGGGTCTGATTAATGAGCCATGTACCAAAGACTCTTGCTTACCAACAAGGGTTTCTACACCAAGTCACAGTTTGTTTATCGATCAAATATTTATTCAATTCAAACAACCAATATCTACTGTATAAGATGTATTTAAGCATTTTTACCATTCATATCTTTGTAAGGGAGTTAAATTACAAAATCAGTTGTTTTCCTTACTGTAGCTTATAGACGTTTTCCTTTAGCATTGCAATACAATTGTGAAATAAAGGCTGCTCCGAGAAAAATGTAAAAGCCAAGCCGTTACTGTTTTTATAAATCTTCACATATCTCTTTCACTTGAGAAATGCCTATGGTCGAATTTTGTTGTGGCAGCGTCATTGTCTGGAGATGCATGTGTGCTGCTGGCACTGGGGAGTTGCGGTTCATTGAGGGAAACATGGATTTTAACATGAACTGTGACATTCATCAGCACAGTTTGCTCCCTTGCCTTTGGAAAATGGGTCGCATGGCAGTTTTCCAACACATACACGCCACCAAACACACCTCCAGGATGACAACTGTAAAAATGTTTGTTTTGTTTTTTTGTTGACCACTGACCGAAAAAATAATAAACTAACTAACTAACTAACAACTGACTCGTGTATGAGTCAAATACTGTATGCACAAAATATGGGCATGTCTGTAATGTTTGCACGCTCTGCACACATTATATTTGCGACTTTAGGAAATCTGTAGATCATCATTTTGATGGAATAAAATAAACATTTAAACAATTGACTACTGTTTAAGGGATACAAAATATCACAAATAATACCACAGTAAAGTTTTGCCAATTAGAATTAGACTTTTTGTCAGATGTAATAACTCAACTAAGCTGATACGACACTGATCTGGATTCAAAATCAATTAAAATTCAATCCCACTCAACCAAAAATGTATTGAAACAAAATGTAAAAATTTGAACCGTTAAAACATAGAACTCACGTAGCTCCTTGACACAGTCACTCACAAGCTGCTGCTCCTTCTCCTCATAGGTGATGGTGTCCCTCTTCAGCTGGCAAGCCTGCGGTCCGTTATAAAATAACAAGTCAGCCAATCACTACATCACACACTAACACTCATGTCCTGATTCACCACCTACCTCAGACCTCAGAGTCAGGTTCTCCTCTTCTAGCTCCTGCAGTTTACACTGCATTGACTCCAGCTGGTTGAGTGCGGCAGCCGTGGTCGTCCCACCCATTAACTGACGCTGCCTCACTGGAGTTGACGCGTTGGAGTCAGCTTCACACTCCTCCGAGGCATTGGCCACCATCCGCAGCAACTCATCCTTCTTACTGAGCTCATGCTGCAGCTGGTGAACCTGGTCATAAGGTAGGTGTCATGGCAAATAATTTTAGAGCCTTTATTGAGCCAAACCACATATTTTACATTAGAAAAAAAACATGGCAAACCAACAAGTATGCCATAAAACATTATGTTGTATGAATGACAAAAGGTAGCTACAGAAGTTAATTAAGTACCTTCTGCCATATAGTGGTAGAGCATTACCTGCCTGTCACTGTGCATCGCTGGAATAGATAGATCAACAAAGATATATTGCTTGTGGTAAATACATAATTTTTTCGGATCAATTAGGATAAATTGGGTAAATTCTCGCAGAACACCTGATGTTACCTAACGCCACACACGCTCTAGATTCTATTTCTGCACACAATGTTAGCCTAGTTGTTAGAGTGTCCACCCTGAGATCGGTAGGTTGTGAGTTCAAACCCCGGCCGAGTCGTACCAAAGACTATAAAAATGGAACCCATTACCTCCCTGCTTGGCACTCAGCATCAAGGGTTGGAATTGGGGGTTAAATCACCAAAAATGATTCCCGGGCGCGGCCACCGCTGCTGCCCACTGTTCCCCTCACCTCCCAGAGGGTGATCAAGGGTGATAAGTCAAATGCAGAGAATAATTTCGCCACACCTAGTGTGTGTGTGACAATCATTGGTACTTTAACTTTTAACTTACTGGTATACGAATATAACACAAATGCACAAAATGCATTGTGTGAAGTCAGTGTAACAAACACCTGATGTTACCTAACGCCACACAGCTCTAGATTCTATTTCTGCACACTATGTTACTGGTATACGAATATAACACAAATTCACAAAATGCATTTTGTGTGAAGTCAGCGTAACAAAGTTAAAAGGTCTTGCAAATTATGGAGAAGAGCATGGGCTATGTATGTAATGTATAAATTGTGCAAAAATATGTTGCTTTTTTTACTGAAACACTTAAATCCTACGACACATATCACTTTAATGCAAAAGATGTTGCAGAAAGAACAGAGCAAGCACCAGCTGACAAGAAGACAGCTGACATCTTTCAGAGCCAAGATAAGTAAGCCCTGTATGACCAATTTAAACACTCGCTGTAGAAATGTTTTCAAGACATTAAAAGTGCTTGAGTTAACAAAAAGTACCTCATCAAGTTAGATATAGTCAACTTGAATGTATGAGTTAAAGCCTTGTTGATATTAGTGTGTATACTGTCAGCTCAAAACGCAGTATGAAAATATTATTTTTGATATTGCACTTTGAAAATAAATCATAAGTTTGGGTGTGTAGGTAGTAGCCTGATAGAATATAAAGTTTATTTAATTAAATTTTGTTGTTTAACTACACCGGGGGTCTTCAACAAAAATTTTGATAAATCCAGATACAGAATATTGACCACTAAATGGTAACACCCGAATAAGTTTTTCAACTTGTTTAAGTCGGGGTCCACGTAAATCAATTCATGGTAGAATAATTTATTGAACACAGGTCCAGGTCCGGATGCAACGGCGTCTGTGTCTGGACTGGGATTGCGTTCCACCAGTTTGTGATCCCTGAACTACACACACGAACAGGAGGTATTCTAATTGACTCATCGACCAAAATCTATTTGAATTTTTTTTTTAATTGCTTTTTGCGTTCAAATAAAATGTAAAAAAAATGTTTCTTTCTTTTTTAAATCCGCCCAATGTTTTAATTAATGGAACCTGAATAATTAAATTACCTTATTTTTGCATTATTGTTTTTGAAATATTCTCACATGATTGATGAATTAACACACTTGAAAAAACTAAATTAAAAACGTGTTTCTCAAAATAGCCTCTGAATATACCTGGTCAAGAGCTTGTGCTAGCTGTTCCTCCACTGCCTCATTGCGCTCCTGCAGCAGGTGGTTTCTCTGAAGAAGCGACTGTCCGATCCGAGCAGCCAGCTCCAGGTCTCTGTCCCGCTGGCCAATTAAAAAGCAGAACATATGCGGTGAACGGATGGATTCGATGCAACAAATACGAGGAAAAAAATTGGCGACACACACTGATGACACCAACCTCGGCCAGGAGGTGAGTGACCACTTCGATGTCATTGTAGGTCTTGGTCATCTGTTCCACACGATCAGAACCGAGGACTGGCGAGAGAAAAATTACTTGTAGGAATACAATGCAAATGGCACTGACATGCAATGTAGCATGTTCATGCATATACATATAACATCAACAGACTAGGGATGTAACGAATAACGGTGTAAATGATAAAATTACAGATGATAACAAATATCGTTTAAAATTTTAATTATCGTAAAACCGTGATTGATTACTACACTTGAAAATCTCCCTGTGTTAGTACTCATTTCCTGAAAAGCAGTTAGCACGCTAATTGCTAGCTAGCTTAAATGCTAACATGAATACAAGATTATACATACTGTACATTAAGGTCTTTCCTTATTACAAACGACATACCCCTATCATAACTTTAAATGTTGCCTTAATCATTAAGAAACAAGCTAAAACTTTTACAAATCAAACAAAAAAAGATAAACATACTTAAACACTCAAATAACAATAATATGGCTCTTTAGAAGACAGGCCAATATTTAATGTTTCTTCTGCCGAGGAAACTATATTGTGTGTGTTGTTTATTTATTTTATTTTTTATAAAACGTGTTTAAAATATTTCCATGTGTCTATAAGTACACAATACTGTGGTAATTATAATAACTGTGATACTGTCACAAAAACCGTGAGATTAAATTTTCATATCGTTACATCCCTTTAAGAGACACACTTATATACCATGTCAGTTTCACATTGCAGCTTCTAAAAAAAGATATGACCACAAGCAATATGAATTAACTAATTGCTAAAAATGTTACATACATTAGGGGTGTAATGGTACATGTATTTGTTTGATTTCTCAATACGGAACCTTTTGTTTGGTAAAGAGCGTACGGATTTCCAACACAAAACACATTAATTAAATGTGAGGTAGTGACAGGTAGTGGTAATCTTGTCATTTGTCTACTTGGTAAACATATATAGTTCAGCTAAGTCTTTGGCCAGGGGTTGTTATGGGTAGTGACAGTGACAAGGAGAAGACAAAGCACTTGGCCTTCTCTGGGGAAAAACAGTCATGGTCAACACTTGTAAAGAACATAATGTCATGGCTGTCTAGTTTCCAATAATTTGTACAACTGTTTATTTTTTTTGTGATAGAGTGATTGGAGCACATACTGTACTTGTTTGTCACAAAAAACATTCATGAAGTTTGGTTCTTTTATGAATTTATTATGGGTCTACTGAAAATGTGACCAAATCTGCAGGGTCAAAAGTATACATACAGCAACAGACATTATCAATTTTGGTGATGTAGAAAAGTTACAATCAAATCAAATTAGCTTCATGGTATGGCCTCTTAACTTCACCTGTTGACTTCTCTGAGCCCATTTAAATAGGGCTCATGTGATGCAGTCATTAGACTCGGTTACAAATGCGACAATGGGAAAGTCAAAGGAATTCACACAGATCTGAAAAAACTAATCATTGATTTGAACAAGTCAGGAAAGTCACTTGGAGCCATTTCAAAGCAGCTTAAGGTCCCAAGAGCAACTGTGCAGACAATTGTTCGTAAGTATAAAGTTCATGGCACAGTTTTGTCACTGCCACGATCAGGAAGAAAACGCAAGCTATCACCTGCTGCTGAGAGAAAATTGGTCAGGATAATCAAGAGTCAACCGAGAACCACCAAAAAGCAGGTCTGCAACGGTGTGGCGAAGTTGGTAGAGTGGCCGTGCCAGCAATCGGAGGGTTGCTGGTTACTGGGGTTCAATCCCCACCTTCTACCATCCTAGTCACATCCGTTGTGTCCTTGGGCAAGACACTTCACCCTTGTTCCTGATGGGTGCTGGTAGCGCCTTGCATGGCAGCTCCCTCCATCAGTGTGTGAACGTGTGTGTGAATGGATGAATGTGGAAATACTGTCAAAGCGCTTTGAGTACCTTGAAGGTAGAAAAGCGCTATACAAGTATAACCCATTTATCATTTATCATTTAATTGGAAGCTGCTGGAACACAGGTGTCAGTGTCCACAGTGAGGCGTGTTTTGCATCGCCATGGACTGAGAGGCTACCATGCAAGAAGGAAGCCCTTGCTCCAGAAGCGACACCTTAAGGCTCGTCTAAAGTTTGCTGCTGATCACATGGACAACCTTCTGGACGAAAGTTCTGTGGTCAGATGAAACAAAAATTGAGCTGTTTGGCCACAATACCCAGCAATATGTTTGGAGGAGAAAAGGTGAGGCCTTTAATCCCAGGAACACCATGCCAAACGTCAAGCATGGTGGTGGTAGTATTATGCTCTGGGCCTGTTTTGCCGCCAATTGAACTGGTGCTTTACAGAGAGTAAATGGGACAATGAAAAAGGAGGATTACCTCCAAATTCTTCAGGACAACCTAAAATCATCAGCCCGAAGGTTGGGTCTTGGGCGCAGTTGGGTGTTCCAACAGGACAATGACCCCAAACATACGTCAAAAGTGGTAAAGGAATGGCTAAATCAGGCTAGAATTAAGGTTTTAGAATGGCCTTCCCAAAGTCCTGACTTAAACCCCATTGAGAACATGTGGACAATGCTGAAGAAACAAGTCCATGTCAGAAAACCAACACATTTAGCTGAACTGCACCAATTTTGTCAAGAGGAGTGGTCAAAAATTCAACCAGAAGCTTGCCAGAAGCTTGTGGATGGCTACCAAAAGCACCTTATTGCAGTGAAACTTGCCAAGGGACATGTAACCAAATATTAACATTGCTGTATGTATACTTTTGACCCAGCAGATTTGGTCACATTTTCAGTAGACCCATAATAAATTCATAAAAGAACCAAAGTTCATGAATGTTTTTTGTGACAAACAAGTATGTGCTCCAATCACTCTATCATAAAAAAATAAGAGTTGTAGAAATTATTGGAAACTCAAGACAGCCATGACATTATGTTCTGTTCAAGTGTATGTAAACTTTTGACCACGACTGTAAGTAAACTGTAAAATATAAGTGGATAAGACAAATGCAGTGTGCTGCCATTCTTCAGTACAGAATGGGAATGTGGAGCATAGTATAGTAATAATAATTCACACTCTTCAAACTTTAATTGTCACACTTGTCTTCATCACTGTAACTTGTAAGCCTGCTATGTACAAAGTGCGGCCCAGGGGCTATTTTAGCCCAAAAAATTGTTTTTTGTTTACTTCCACATATTGTATGAATAAAATTAATTAAACAATAATTAGATATATTATCAGTAGGGTAGTCAAAGTTAACGCTAATTTCCTTTAATGGCACTATTTTATTTGACGCACGATTAATGTGCACGCTTCATGTTCGGTAACGCACTGGTGCCGCAGCCACAAGCAGTAACAAACACAGATGTGCAATGGTCAAAAAAAAAGGCAGACCGAATGGCAAAACTCAACATGACCAAAGCCATCTGCATCTGTCGCCACTGCGAGCCAAGTCATCACTAGAGCATCAGACGAAGTAGAAAATCCTCCCTTCGTCCCTCCCCCTGACAGAGGAAGACCATAATGGAAAGTCCACAACAAACAACTACAACCAACAAACTTACCACAGCATTTGCCTAATGTGTGGCAACAGCACCAATTCTCCAAAAATCAACACTGTAAAGTATGGCCAAGACACATGCCCCATTGCCATGAAGGAGGTGCGCCGACACGCACACCTCTGCAACTTTTTTTTAATTGTCGTTTAAATTAGATTTGTTTTTAAAGTGAGCATGTGTCTGCACGTGTGTGTAAGATATGTATGTAAATGCAAATGAACGGAACCGTGACAAAAAACGTACCGAACCATTATGATACTGTACCATTACACCCCTTATATAAATCATTTACTGCGACAATATTTGGTCATATTTGCACTTTTTATACTATATGTATATGGAGATATCTTGAGAAGTCACTACTGTACATCGATGTTCTAGGACAGAGGTGTCAAATTCAAGGCCAGATCCGGCCCACGAAGGAATTATCTATGGCCCCCGGGATGATATTTGATTAGTAACAGAACCGGCCAGCAGGCCACAGCTGCCTGCTGCTGTTTTGCACGCACCAATACTCTGCGCTAGGAATTTTCCAAATGGGGTCCCACGGACCCCATCAAATCACAAAAATGGGGTCCCAAAGTAAATTTTTGGGGTTCCACTTTTTTGTAACTGTTTTGAAAACACATGATAAATGTATGCATTATCCTGTTATATCTCACATTCTATATTGTGTTTTGGAAAAAGGTTGTCATAAACGTTACTTAATTCATTAAAAAAAATAATAAAAAAGAAAACTAATTTTAATGCGTATGTAAATCTATTCAGTTATAAACATTCCTTCACTTTCTTCTTTCCTTTATGCATCTAAACTTTACCGCTGCCAGTATTTTTTTCTGTATTTTATTGTAATATTTTCAGAATGTGTTTGTTCTATTTTTGGCCAAAGTAAGACAAAGAAAACAATCTGAAGTTGTCTTTATTTTTTAGTTTTAATGCCATGATTTTAATAGTCCGGCCCACGTGTGCACAGACTTTCCTCCATGCAGCCCCTGAGCTAAAATGAGTTCGACACACCTGTTCTAGGATGTTTGTTTTAACAAGGTATAGGCATTATAAACCAATAGATCAAATTGTAAAAACAGAGTCTAGACTTGTGATGGCCAAGGTATTGTTATTTTCTGTTATTAGGGTGCATGAGTGAAGTTTTCTTGCCTAAAAGCACCTTGTACTTTACTAATAGTCAGCTAAAAAAATAAACAAAGTTTAATGTTACCTTACTTCAGTACAATGACAATGAATAATTTAAGAGGGTTGTAGGAAATGTCTTCAAATGCCCATCCTTAAATTGTAAAATACGGTCATGTACAGTAGTTGCTTGTGGTCATCTCAACACACGCTAAACAGATCTAGAAGCTAATCATGGCACCACATTGATTTGAAAAATTGTGAAAACAAAAATCCTAATGCAGAAGCAGGAGTCACACTGAAGTCCTACACCTTGTGCTAAGGCTAAACAAATAGGCCAAGAGTGATACCTTTGGAGAGGCTTTGGGGGGCAGAGTGGGAATGAAAAGGGTTGTCCAAAACAAGATATGCTAGCGAAAGATAGAAGGGGAAGAAAAGAAAAGACGAGAACTCTAAAAAAAGTTGCAGCAGAGCAGAGGACAAGCAGAGAGAAAGCAAACTCTATAACTCCAAGTACCACGTTAGTTCTATGTATTGTTTGGTTAGATCTACTTTAAGCACCTGAATGCACGCCAACAGCGGTGCGTTGCTCGACCTCCTACCTGTTTGAAGAGAAGGTTCAGTTCTACTCAGTGAACCAGTAGCCTGATGGACCAGCTTACTGCACACACGGTCCCAAACATTCTTAATTTTTACTTGGAGAATGAAATCTCTCCCAGATGAGCACAGTTAGGCATTTTCAAGCCAAGCAGAAGGCGCAATAATCCAAAGCACACTTTGACCTCTGGATGATAAAACTGCCCCACAACCTCGCTCTGTGCAAAGTTGTTTTTATAGATGTTGCGAGCATACTTGTAAACATTTGCATTTGGAAACAGAAAATAAGACAAAATCAAAACAAGACCCATCCATCTATCCATCCATTTTCTACCGCTTGTCCCTTTTTGGGGTCACGGGGGTCACTGGAGCCTATCTCAGCTACAATCGAGACTATCGGCATAAATGTGCATTGACAGGGAGAATTCTCAACAGGCAGCACCAAATTAATTTGTGGCAGTCAAAATCTATTAGTGGCTGGCCGCAAATAAGTAAATTAATGAATGAATGTATGAGAAACACAAGCAAGTACAGGCATTCACACAAACAGCCTTTCTGTGTGCTATTCTTAGATTATAACCATGCATGCAACGCAACACACATAGTACTACATTTCATACTACTACAGGTATAGTTTAACATTCTGTTACTCTTCCTACTAATGTCTTGTCATCAAGCTCTAACCACACCGCAAAATTCCACCCCACCCACACCTAAAGCTATGTAGCAAACAAGCAAACACTTGACACACAGCAATCACGTGCAGAGTTTGACTCACTGTAATTCCCTGTAATTGGAATTGGAGAGGCTGCCTCACATGTACAGCACACGTCCATGCAACAAAACACGCACACGCACACAGCATCTGCTAACTAAGGTCAGACAAGAAAAGACTGAAGAAAGGATGTGAGCATATGTATTTGTTTATGTCCCTAGTGTAGTGTTCTATGATGCATGTAAGAGTAAATATACTTATTTTTCGCTACAACAATATATTAACGCATGACAAGTTCGCCCAAATGCAGCTGAGATATGCTCCACCACCCCCCGCGACCCTGAAAAAGGGACAAGCGGTAGAAAATGGATGGATGGATAGATGGATGGAAGTTTGTATAAGCATTACATGGAAGCATGACAAGTAATACTGAAATTAAGCAATATGGCCTAAAATTTCTATTGATATTTATATATTGCAGCCTCTGGCAATAATGATATACACCGCAATATATTATTTGGTATATAAATGTGTGAATGTGAGTGTGAATGTTGTCTGTCTATCTGTGTTGGCCCTGTGATGAGGTGGCGACTTGTCCAGGGTGTACCCCGCCTTCCGCCCGAATGCAGCTGAGATAGGCTCCAGCACCCCCCCGCAACCCCGAACGGGACAAGCGGTGGAAAATGGATGGATGGATAAATAATAATAGAACCACTTCAAAGTAGGTTACAAAGGCTCCTATTGTGGATGATGACACCTGCGATAACATATTGTGTAATTTCTGATTGCATTATTTTCTCAAAACTATTATTAATCTACTTGCCAATTTACTGTTCATAGCTGGTTACTTTCTGTTTTAATATTGTTCTATCTACACTTCTGTTAAAATGTACTAAGCCCTTATTCTTGTGTTGTTCGGGAACTTTACATTAGTTTTGGAAGATACCAATACTGATACTTACACTTGAATTACCTTATTTCTTGAGTTTATAAGCAATAACAAAAGTGGAAAAAAAAACATTCTGGGATACTAAAAAATATCAATCTAATCACTGTAGTATCAACCATATACTGATACTATACTTGGTATTGTTACTGTCGATATTTGTATCAATGCGCCCGCCCCTGTTTACGTTCAAGAGCTGTAGCTTTGCAGTAAGCATGGTTTATTGTATCCTACCTAAGGTGTGAAGTGTAGCATGTTAGGCTATTCCTCGTCCTCCAGCGCTAATGCTACTTGTAAGAAACCGTTTATTTGCCGACATGTAGGTGGGGATTAGTGACTTATACGTGACTTCACATTGCTTTGAGAACGCGGCTACGCACTGTGGAAGAACGTTAGCCGCTGACACATTATTTGGGTGTATGTCTTGACTAAAATGACAAGTTTTCGTCCATGCTAAATTCGTTCTTCCAGTCAATAAGATTCTAAAAGAAAACTAAATTAGTGTATTGTTAGTTGCTATTGTAGAATCCAAGTTAGCACTGCCATGCTTTTATTTTGAACCATACTTTAAAAGTACGAGTAGAGTGTAAAAACAAGTTGACTTAATATTAGAGATGTCCGATAATGGCTTTTTTGCCGATATCCGATATTCCGATATTGTCCAACTCTTAATTACCGATTCCGTTATCAACCGATAACGATATATACAGTCGTGGAATTAACACATTATTATGCCTAATTTTGTTGTGATGCCCCGCTGGATGCATTAAACAATGTAACAAGGTTTTCCAAAATAATTCAACTCAAGTTATGGAAAAAAACGCCAACATGGCACTGCCATATTTATTATTGAAGTCACAAAGTGCATTATTATTTTTAACGTGCCTCAAAACAGCAGCTTGGAATTTGGGACATGCTCTCCCTGAGAGAGCATGAGGAGGTTGAAGTGGGTGGGGTTGGGGGGGGTAGCGGGGGGTGTATATTGTAGCGTCCCGGAAGAGTTAGTGCTGCAAGGGGTTCTGGGTATTTGTTCTGTTGTGTTTATGTTGTGTTACGGTGCGGATGTTCTAGCGAAATGTGTTTGTCATTCTTGTTTGGTGTGGGTTCACAGTGTGGCGCATATTTGTAACAGTGTTAAAGTTGTTTATACGGTCACCCTCAGTGTGACCTGTATGGCTGTTGAGCAAGTATGCATTGCATTCACTTGTGTGTGTGAAAAGCTGTAGGTAGTATGTGATTGGACTGGCACGCAAAGGCAGTGCCTTTAAGGTTTATTGGCGCTCTGTACTTCTCCCTACGTCCGTGTACCACTCCGTGCAGTGGCGTTTTAAAAAGTCATACATTTTACTTTTTGAAACCGATACCGATAATTTCCGAACCGATACCGATAATTTCCGATATTACATTTTAAAGCATTTATCGGCCGATAATATCGGCTGCCCGATATTATCGGACATCTCTACTTAATATGCTTAATTGTGTTTCACTGTATCCATTAAACCATATCCAATTGTATTTACAATCTGCGAAGTAAACAAAATGCCACAAATTCAGTCAACCATTTTGAATAGTCCGTTCCGAATACCTTCGGCTATTTCCGGTGATTGGCAACACTGGAGTAACGCTTCTGCTCTCTGGCCATAGTATCAGATCAGTCATACTGGAAAAACGCAACAACAATTAGACAGAGATGTGCTGTCTATCCTTCATAATCCCTATATAAGACATGAACACATATGTTTTTCTTCAACTTTTTTTTAAGTCGTAAATAAATAAATACATAAAAAGTCAGTTAACAATGTAGTCAATAGGGGCTCTCTATTTTGCCCACAATACCCTCTAATAACCCTCCAAAGCCCGTCAATAATACTCTATATACATATCGTGACCTGAATATTAACCAAATATTAGCGATGCTGTTATTAAAAGCGCTAACACAGACAACCTATTTTTAGCGGCGCAATGATACAGATAGCTAAGTAGCCCTGTGCTGCTTCTACTGTGAGCAGGCAGTGATGTCCTGCTGCTCCTGCTTTATCGCGTCTCGACTCGTCAGTTATTCTAGATTATAAATCATGCCTCTCGTCTGGATATTAGGAGGATTTCGAAGCAAATGTCCTGCAAACTTCAAAAGCTAAAATGCTTGCCCTCTTCCTTCTTAATCTTCAATGTGCAATAATTCGGTTAAAAAAATGTTGCCTTTGATTGTACAAAATCCTTGAAATTGCTACAAATGCATCACAGCAGAGACCTACTAGAATTGAAGCTGCAGCATTTGTGACATCATTTCTGCATGTGGGTCATATTGTGTTCACATTGGGCATTGCATTTTTTTAATGTGAACAACTACATAAAAGTAGTGAAATTGACAAAAACAATCCAAATTGGACATCCTACCCTTCAGTCTGAACGTAGCAGTAGTTGCTTAAAAGATGCAGACATGCTTACTCATGTAGCGGAAAGTCTCCTCTGCCAGCATTGGGGAGATGGCGTTGTGCTGGGTGCAGCCTTCCTCTGGGGAGCAACTTGGGGAAACCACCCAGTCCTGGCTGTCAGACAGGTAGAAGGATCCGGATTCCACTGAACCTGAACCCAGCGAGCCAGAGCAATGCCGACTGCTGCTGCCAAGGCCCTCATCTAAGTGTAAAAAGAACAGAAACACTTCAGTCTTATACGGTCAACATCAGACAAAAAGACAATGCAAAAAAATGCTAACACACCAACCTGTCTCAGTGCTGGACTCCTTCTTTTCCACAGCTCGCAGTTTGACTTCAAACATATTGGGGAAAGGGGCTCACATCATTTCCCGCCTCCTGCACTGATGGATGGTTGCATCACACTATTACCTACCACAGCAGAGAGTGGTGTTAAATGTCTAAAACAGGAAATGAAGACATTTCCTCCGATTCCAAAACTGATAATCAATTAGTATTTTTTTTAACTATTAAACTGTTCAAAAAACATATGCAATAAATCATTATTCCATGGGGGACTCCAGATTTTGCCTATATTGTCATAAAAAAGGTATGTATTATTCAGTACAGTGGGACACTATTACTATTCCAGTCTGTGTGCAGGCTCAAGGGGTGAATCATATCCTTCCCATTTCATGTTTGTTTCCGATTTCCCAAAAATCCTAGAGGCTATTAATATCAGCCATGGTGTGCTCTCTTTAATGACATCCTCATTGATGAGGAGAGGAAGCAACTCTAATGCAAGGTCATGCCAACAACAAAATTGCACACTGATTGTTTCACTGAACTGGCCTGCAACCCCATTGCCATGCACGCAAATATGTATGACCATGCAAGATTGTGCAGAGCGAAATGACAGAGAGACCAAGTCCTCAGGCAACACTTACTATGATCTTCCACAAGAGAGCCTGAAAGTCTTGGGGAGATTAATCTGATGCGCACAAATACTTAAGCCACAAACTTGTGTGACCCATCAAGAAAATCTAATAATTTCAGTGACCCATACTGTAAACGTTTGCACACTATACGTTCCTAAAAAACAATTCAATATTACCAAATAATGTGTAGATAGAGTGCATTTGGAAAGTATTCACAGCACTTCACTTTGTCCACATTTTGGTATGTTAAAGCCTTATTCCAAAATGAAATGAATACATTTTTGTCCTCAAAATTCTACAAACAATACTTCATAATGACAATGTGATAATGTTTTTTTTAATTTTGCAGATTTATTGAAAAAAAAAGTAATAAAAGTGTTTTTAAATGTAGTTTTTAATTATGTTAAAATTGTGTAATATATATAAATTATATATTATTATACATAAATGATAAAAGCATTCATTGAGGTAGAACTATCACGTTATATTACTGAACATCTACGACAATCAGCATGATTTTCTAACAGTCCACTTTTTTATTAATGTAGTGCTGGGATACCCATGATTTCAGCCTTTCAAAGCTTCCTCTGTAACTTTCAAATCCTAGTTACGGTCCTGTTTATATACACATAAAACATTTTTTTAGGCCTTTTTGCAAATCAAAATTATCATGTCATATATATGATGTCATATTGACCACGCCCCTAGCCACGCTCCCACCTCCACATACATAGTGGCAATTTAGGGGAAACCCTGCTTATGTATATGTGATTTTTTAAATAATTTTTTTAAAATTAATTTGCAATAAGGCTGTAACATAAAAAAATGCGGAAAAAGCGAAGCGCTGTAAATACTTTCCGGATGCACTGAATATTCATAATTTAAGTAATAAAGCATGAATATTCAAGCAACATCAAGTTTTTTCCTTGATGTTGACCTAATAATGTAATCCCTCCCATTACACTCTTTCACCTGTGTGTACATGCATTTTACTGAAATAGCAGCCATATCTACTGCAAGAAAAATATAACTAACTTAGAAATAATGGATATAATATAATTTAATTGAGCACAGGATAAAGCTTGGTGGTTTTATTTCAGTCAAGTACAGACAAATACACAGCACTGTGTACATACATACACCACATAAAGAAAAGACAAAAACAAAAAACTAATTTATTTGACTTGAAGTAGGCTGAAGCATCATCTTGTATTTTGCCTAAGTTTTTATAACCTTTTTTTCCTCATATATGTTTTAATATATCCATCAATCCATCCATTTTCTACCGCTTGTACCTATCAGGGTCGTGGGGGGTAATGGAGCCTATGTAGTTACATAGAATAAACATTATATGTGCATACATGTATTAATAATTCAGTTTTGTACCTAATAATATTGTTTTGATATAGTTTTGTATATCTACGAAATGTGTTACATATTTTTATTTGCCTTTGCTTTTGACAACTTACAAATACCTCTTAGTTCATATCTAAGAAGAAGATGCTACACATATTTGCCAGAGCTAAGTACACTTGTGTCATGGTGGCATATCTGAACACATTACAGATATCATTCATGTATAAAATAAAATATTTGGACGCAGCACTGACTTCCATTACTGCCACTATAGTTGTTATCGATGAAATCAGAACCCGCGTTGATGTTAACTTAATCTTTGCGTTTCAATGAATTTATCAAGACTACTTTTTTTTTTTTTTTTTTTTACAACTGTGGAAGGAGAGAAATTGGTCTGTACTTGCAAAAATAATGCTAATTTCCATTTTTAGTATATGCTCTTGGAATTAATGTTGCTGTATTTATTTTATGGTAAATACACCAGTTTGAATGACTGGTTCAGTGGTTGCATACATGGTCTAGAATAGATCAATAACAATATATCAATAACATAGATTACTAATTCCCAGGCCAGTACAGTCTGTATATTTCTTAACTTTAAAAAAATTATTTTTACAACTGTGGAAGGAGAGAAATTGGGCTGTACTTGCAAAAAAGTAAGCTAATTTCCATTGTTAGTATGTGCTCTTGGAATTAATGTTGCTGTATTTATTTTATGGGAAATACACCAGTTTGAATTACTGGTTCAGTGGTTGCATATATGGTCTAGAACAGATCAATAACAATATATCAATAACATATATTACTAATTCCAAGGCCAGTAGAGTCAGTATATTTCTTAACTTTAATTTATTTGTATTTTTTTACCACTGTGGAAGGAGAGAAATTGGTCTGTCCTTGCAAAAAGTATGCTAATTTCTACTTTAGTATATGCTCTAATGTTGCTGTATTCATTTTATGGGAAATACACCAGTTTGAATGACTGGTTCAGTGGTTACATATATGGTCTAGAGCAGACCTGGGCAAATTGAGGCCCGGGGGCCACATGCGGCCCATTAAGCTTTTCAATCTGGCCCGCCGGACATTCCCTTTTTTTTTTTTTTTTTAGATCTTTAAGATGGAAAGTGTAGCTGCCATTATGATGTGCAGTGATGTTTTCAAATGACCGTAAGTCTTGAACTAAACAAGTATTTCAATGGTTGGAATCTGCGCTTTTGCATGATGTACTAGTTACTATGGTAATCTAATTAGTTACTATGGTAATCTAATTAGTTACTATGGTAATGTAAGCCATAGCAGCTCAGACGAGGCACTAAGCAGTGTGGGTGGGAAGCGTTTCCACAGAGTGTTTCAATCAGGAGATTTTTTACAACAAAGTTCTAAAGCTTAGTGATGTATCAGATATATCAGATTGTAGGTGGGGGTTTTTTTTACCCTTCGGGTTCATATTTTGCTGTTTGTTGCAGTTTTGTTGCGTTTCACTTGATTGTAAAATATGTCGATCGAGAGAGGGTGTGACGTTCATATGTTGGCAATATTCAGTGTTTTATCGTTCATAGAAAAATTTAAAATTCCATTCCGTTTTTTAAGCCGGTCTGTCATAACGTTTTTAGCATTCTTAAAAATAGACATGCCGGCCCCAGACACATTTTTTTCTCTAAATTTGGCCCCCCGAGTCAAACTAATTGCCCAGGCCTGGTCTAGAGAGACTAGATATAGTATCAATAACATATATTACTAATTCCAAGGCCAGTACAGTCAGTATATTTCTTAACTTTAAATTCATTACGACATTAATAAGTTCCCTCTCCTTTACCTTCACAATGTCTACCACATTACCCGCGATGTAAAACAAGGTAGATTATTTGGATTGAGCTGTCGATATTTCCGAGGTTAAAACATTGCTCGCCCTTCGCCAGCTACTGACATTGATTGCACAAAGCTAACCAATGACGGCCCTGATTGGTACGTATACCTCTAACATAGAATACACGTTGGAAGGTTCACGCTTATGTGTTGTTTATCATATGTCAAATATTATATCAAATACAGTTTATATATAATAACGAACGAACCATAGAAGGTTTTGCTCGAGTGGGCGAGGATGTCAATTTCACTGCGGTTCGTGCAACTAAGCACTTCTGCTTTTAGAGCTGCCATCTAATAATATTTGAATAGCGATCAGTCTTACCCGGTGTCAATGTTATTCCACGACATGGGTAATCCCAGTAAAATGTGTTGCGAATGGTGACAGGGATGTATCATCGAAAACCACCAAACAACAAGAGAGGAAGCGAGGGAGGACCCGGAGGAGGGAAGAGGGCATTTGGCGTCATCAAACGGCGACGACTGTCTGGTGACGTTTTCACCCCGCGACGACCATCTGTCTCAAATTAAAAAGTCTTGCCCAACATTCTACATACATACGTGGTTAAAAACTGTTTTATGTGAAACTCGTTCTCGTTGCAACATAATTTACAGTCAAATTAATGGAATAATTTTAAAACAATTATGTGTCGACAAAAACTATTTTGCTTCAGAGTATTCTAACGTGTATACATTGAAGACCCAAGCCTGTGGGAATCAGGTAACGACATTTTTGCTGCAATGTTTTTTAAATGCAAACCTATTTATGCATGTGTTTTTTCCCCTACTAACTGTATGTCGAGGCAGATGCGTTAGGATAGAACAGATAGCTATTTTGTCGCCTACCATTTACACAATCGGCGAAAGTCTTTGTTTGATTGATTGAAACTTGTATTAGTAAATTGCACAGTACAGTACATATTCTGTACAATTGACCACTAAATGGAAACACCCGAATACGTTTTTCAACTTGTTTAAGTTGATTCATGATACAGATATACACTATCATCATAATACAGTCATCACACAAGATCAACATCAGAGTATATACATTGAATTATTTACATTATGTACAATCCGGGGTGTGTGTGTGTCTGGGGGGGTTAGGTTTGGTTGATATCAACACTTCAGTCATCAACAATTGCATCATCAGAGAAATGGACATTGGAACAGTGTAGGA
Organism: Entelurus aequoreus; assembly: GCF_033978785.1. Lineage (NCBI taxonomy): Eukaryota > Metazoa > Chordata > Actinopteri > Syngnathiformes > Syngnathidae > Entelurus > Entelurus aequoreus. The sequence goes on from NC_084737.1 coordinate 56,979,508, forward strand.
CTGACTTGGTAGGATATGTACAGCAAGTAGTGGACATAGAGATAGAGATCAGAGAGCATAAGAATACGTATCTACATTTATCGACATATCTACATACACAAGTGAATTGTTGTGCTACAATGGGGATACATTTAAACTAGTATATGACTCGCAAAAGTTTGTACATATTTTCTCAAGGGACAATTCCGTACAAGTTTAACATTTGTATAACTTAGGAGTAGTCCGTGCTCACGGCAAAGCATAGAAATAACTCTATACGCAGCCATTATTGTCCGTGAACATGTCCAGATTGTGTCATTGTGTGATTATTTAGCGTGCGCACTATTGTTTTTGAATACTGTCTTACTCATCTTGTACATGGAATGGCTACATTCATACTTTGCATCCAGAAAGAATTCAAAGTGCTTCACTGTTTAATTTTTTTTTGTTACAGCTGTATTCCAAAAGGGAAGACATTAATTGTTAAAATTATACACACAATACCCCATAAAGACAATGTAAAACATTTATTTTTATTTGCAAATGTATAAAAAAAAAATCACCTTTTACATAAGTAGTCACAGCATTTGCTCAATACTTTGTTGATGCACCTTTGGCAGCAATTATACAGCCTGGCACACCTATCTTTGGGCAGTTTGGCCCATTCCTCTTTGCCCATTTTATTGCAGTGAAACTTGCCAAGGGACATGTAACCAAATATTAACATTGCTGTATGTATACTTTTGACCCAGCAGATTTGGTCACATTTTCAGAAGACCCATAATAAATTCATAAAAGAACCAAAGTTCATGAATGTTTTTTGTGACCAACAAGTATGTGCTCCAATCACTCTATCACAAAAAAATAAGAGTTGTAGAAATTATTGGAAACTCAAGACAGCCATGACATTATGTTCTTTACAGGTGTATGTAAACTTTTGACTACGACTGTATATGTTTGTGTACACACAGTCCAGCCCGTTTGTAGAAATGGTGACATGCTGGTGGAATTTGCAAAGGGTGTTTGTCCGTTTTATGTGGTTAAAGTCGCTTGCAACCAAAGTTCATGCAGTGCCTCGCTAGTCGTAGCATTGGTGCTACGACTAGGTCATGAACACTGCTGTGAAGGAGGCAGATAATATGGCTGGCATTTCTAGGTAAAATTATGTATTTCTTTCGAGTAGTAGCTTCTTATCAGTTCATTACTTGTCCACCAACGTTTTGTTGACAAAAACACAGAGACCACCTCTGTGTTTTTTCTCAGATTAAAGGTCTCCATCATCCCAGAAAAGGTGTAGTCCGTCAGTTTGGAAAGCTGAGTCAGGCATGCTCTTGTTAAGCCATGTTTCTGTCAAAGCACAAAAAAAATCCTCATCTTTCTTGACACACACAGTCTCCGGCGTAGTAATAAGTCAATTTTGTTATTCAGGGAGTCAAGATCAGCTCAGAAGAGTGATTGGATCTGTGGTCTGCTAGGCCTTAGTTGAGCCAGCCAGCCGACTCTCTTACCCCTCTTTTGCTTCCGACAACATTGTTTTCTTTTACCGGTGCATCCCCCTGCTGTGAAGCGCCACTCCACCGTCCCCAGTAGTTACAGAGTACGTTTCAGTGGAGATTACATTGTTGCTGTTAAGCTGTCTCGAAAATAGATCAGTTCGTCCATGCTGTACTTCACACGCGTTTTTAGCTCTAAGCTTATCTATTGAAACTTATTTATCTAGACAAAATTATTTCCAAGTTAGTCATTCAGATTGTAAAAAAAACAATTTGTAATATAACTGTAAAGCGCTGGTTATGGGGGGTGAGTAAGGCATCTTCCTTTTAATACTTATAATCTAATAATACACCACAGGAAGAATCATTGAGAATCACACGCAGCGTTTATGTAGCAAAAATAATGATAAAAAGCGACCAACGGTACTAAAAAAAAAACTACTCAGTTTGTAGTGTTTGTTATCTTGGGCAAACCAGTTGCCAGTCTGGCCCATTTACAGGTTCTGGGACCATTTAAAGAGGCACACGCTGCTTCAAACAAGTCCTCTAGGCCGGAGGACAAGGACTGCATTGGCCCCCAATACTTAGGTCCTGGATTCGGCAGGAGCTTGCTGCAGCTATGTAAGATTTTCGCCGTCAAAAATATCAAAAGTATTCCAAGTTCGGTGATGAGTCTAAATTCTTCAGTTCGTAAGTGTTGGAGGACCGGTCCGGAGACTAAGGCTCAATTCGAATACCTCTCCTCACCCCAATGCTTTTTCCCTCCCTCCTTGGTTTTGCACGTTCACGTTAGTCAAGAAGCGTTCGAATTATCCGTCCGGTTTGGGAGAAGGGCGAAGTACCTCCTTCGAAGCGACGTGAGCTTGCACAACTCCCGACAATATCGAGTGCGAGGAGAAATATGGCAGACCAGAAATCCAGAGAAGGGTACAAATGTAGTGTGAAGTGAAGTGAATTATATTTATATAGCACTTTTCTCTAGTGACTCAAAGCGCTTTACATAGTGAAACCCATTATCTAAGTTACATTTAAACGAGTGTGGGTGGCACTGGGAGCAGGTGGGTAAAGTTGCTGGCACGGCCGCTCTACCAACAGAACCACGCCGCCCTGAATGTAAGTAATTAGCGTAATAAATGATTTTCATAATAATGACACTCATGGTTTTAGTCAAACTTCAAATCTTTACTACTGCACGTAAATATTGGCTTCAAACCCAAATACACAAACAAATTTTATGTACGCATACATACGAATACATACGCAAGCTGAGGCGCCAGCACTTGCATATTTTGCCTAAAACATTGTCTATAAAGACAGGCGAAAGAAAATAAGAGGAGCACGAGAAAAGCCGAACATCGCGTGTGACTGCATCTTTAAAGTAAATAAACATTTCTCACATCTGGCTGGCAAATGGCGAGGGTTGATGATGTAGCGAGACTCGAGCATCCGTATGCATAGGGGCATATTTGCAATACTTTGCCATGGCACAAATGCTAAAACCAAGGGGGAGGGTCAAAAAGAAGAGGGGAGGGACAGGAGGGAAAATTGGAATTGAGCCTAAGTCCAAGTCAAAATTGAGGCAAAGAAAAGTCCAACAAAAACTCATCAGACTTGCAAAATGCATAATATTTTATAAGCAGCATATAGGGGGAGAGAGAAAACGAGATACATTTTCATTGCGTGTTAGCATAGCCTCTCTCTCACCCAATGTAAATGGTAAATGGGTTATTCTTGTATAGTGCTTTTCTACCTTCAAGGTACTCAAAGCGCTTTGACTCTATTTCCACATTCACCCATTCACACACACATTCATACACTGATGATGGGAGCTGCCATGCAAGGCGCTAACCACAACCCATCAGGAGTAAGGGTGAAGTGTCTTGTTTAAGGACACAACGGACGTGACTAGTTTGGTAGAAGCTGCGGATCGAACCAGGAACCCTCAGGTTGCTGGCATGGCCACTCTCCCAACCATGCCACGCCGTCCCCAATGTCAATGTACTTGACATTGTTGTCAGGCATCATAAGTATTGTAGTGTGTCCCTCACATAAAAGGAATGGATGCAGTGGTTGTGTATGGTTGTTCTCATTCAACCAGGTCATTGTCATCTCAGGGCATTTAATCGACCGCAACTGGACTGTTCGGTTTGTCTTAGAACAGGGGTGGGCAATTAATTTTTACCGGGGGCCGCATGAGCTACCCGAGCACTGCTGGAGGGCCACATCGACAATATTTCAATTACATTTTGCTCAATATTATTTTTGATATATACCGTAAGATAAATAATAATAATAATAATAATAATAATGAATAATAATAGTAATACTTCAACATAGTGTGTGTAACAGCATTCCATGACTAATATAAATAAATTAACATTAATAATAAATGACAGTAAAATAAGCACACGTATGACTGAGGAGTCATAGTGTAACTTTGTGTGGTGTTTGAGTTGTCCGACTTTTTGTGTGGCCATAAACGCACCAGTGGTTTAGTGCTATGCGTGTTGGTGACAGATGACAAGTTGGTTTTGGCCTGGTTTGTACGGCAGAAAATGACTAGTTTTTCGAGATAGAATTGTTTTACTCATGTTTTTGGTGTGGTTATGTCCGAATATAAACAGTTTTGCTAAATAAAGTGATCGATATAATTCCTGTCCTCGAAGCATCTCGATAGACGTTACCATAATTGAACGGTGTTCAATTGAACGGTGTTGACGAACACACTTAGGGCCGCTTCTTGTCACTGTCACTCAAAGTTGCATTGCAAAATTCCATAGAATAAATATGTTTATTTTGTTTAGAATTCAGATGGGATTTGATTTGGTGCGCGGCATATACTTGCTGCGCGCAGCGGACGCTTGAGCAGTGCGCAATTGCGCAGGCACGCACCTTAGAGGGGACGTTGCTTTGCAGTTCATGTCTTGTTGAAAACACGGCATTCCTCATCAACTTTTCTCTTTTTAGAGTCTCGGGTGTAAACCGTGCATCACTTGTCGCTGCATGTGCACCTTCACTCGCAGGTTACACACGGACACACGCCCATAAATAATACTTTTCAAAATAAAAGCAGCACAGTTGTATTGCGCGCACGACATAGATGTTTTTTCAACTTTATTTTGTAATTGCAGCTGTTCACATTCACTCACAATCACGCACACGCATACGCATACGTCCACACGGAAGTAATACAAATAACGATTTTCAAAACAAAAGCAGCACCGTTGTATTGCACACTCGACATAGATACTTTTTAAAATTTATTTTGTAATTTATAATTGGCCTCACGCGGGCCGGACAGGGACGCACAAAGGGCCGGATGCGGCCCGCGGGCCGCAGAATGCCCAGGTCTGTCTTAGAAGATGTTTCTCCTCTAATCCAAATAGGCTTCATTAGTTCATGCTCATAGACTTAGATTGGTCAGATCTAGTCTTAGACTTAGATTGGTCAATTGGAATCAGATTAAGTGGTTGTTTCCTAAACCCTCTAATTCAGGAGTCACCAACGCGGTGCCCGCGGGCACCAGGTCGCCCGTAAGGACCAGATGAGTCGCCCGCTGGCCTGTTCTAAAAATAGCTCAAATAGCAGCACTTACCAGTGAGCTGCCTCTATTTTTTAAATTGTATTTATTTACTAGTGTGACAGTGCTAACTGTCGTGCGGGTTCTCAGGACCATCCAGGGAAGACATTGTCGTGAGACGGTTTAGACTTCTTTATTATTTCAATCACAGAGTCTTTTGCGTGCTTTTCAGCAGCTGCCTTTTTTCTCACGTGAGCACACGAATGGTTTCCTCACGAATGGTTTCCTCCCGTTCGCAGTCTGCTTTTCAGCAGCACTTCGCCATCGTTTGCGTGGCAGCAGAGGATGGTTTCCTTCCGTCCGCCGTCTTTCTCCGTCTCCTCCCTTGATGTTCACGTCTCTCACCCTTTTATACGGTCCGAGAGGGTGATTGCACTGTCCACAGCTGCGCGCTCCACGCACCTTATGCTGATTGCGGCGACGCTCCTAGCGCGCCCCGCCTTGCCACTCGCTCGTCCACGCCTCCTCGCCGCCATCTTGGAGCGGGCGCAGTCGGTCCGCCGGCCTCGCCTCCCCACAACTTGCAAGCTGGTCTCGCTTTGCTCGACATTTTTAATTCTAAGAGAGACAAAACTCAAATAGAATTTGAAAATCCAGGAAAATATTTTAAAGACTTGGTCTTCACTTGTTTAAATAAATTCATTTATTTTTTTACTTTGCTTCTTATAACTTTCAGAAAGACAATTTTAGAGAAAAAATACAACCTTAAAAATGATTTTAGGATTTTTAAACTCATATACCTTTTTACATTTTGAAATCCTTCCTCTTCTTTCCTGACAATTTAAATCAATGTAAAGTACATTTATTTTTGTATTGTAAAGAATAATAAATACAGTTTAATTTAATTCTTCATTTTAGCTTCTGTTTTTTCGACGAAGAATATTTGTGAAATATTTCTTCAAACTTATGATTAAAATTCAAAAAAATATTCTGGAAAATCTGTAGAATCAAATTTAAATCTTATTTCAAAGTCTTTTGAATTTCTTTTAAAATGTTTGTTCTGGAAAATCTAGAAGAAATAATGATTTGTCTTTGTTAGAAATATAGCTTGGTCCAATTTGTTATATATTCTAACAAAGTGCAGATTGGATTTTAACCTATTTAAAACATGTCATCAAAATTCTAAAATTAATCTTAATCAGGAAAAAATACTAATGATGTTCCATAAATTATTTATTTATTTATTTATTTTTATTTTACATGAGTTATTATTTGTACAAACATGGTGCAAAGTAATTCATGATTTGTTAAAAAAATGTTAGTGGCTAGCTAGTTAAAATGGGATATTGTGATTTCACAAGACTGTCTTAGAAGTGATCATTTGAAAATGTTCAATTTGAAAAATGTGCACTTAGAGAAAATATAAAAATAAAGTGTTGCATATTGATATTTATCTGTTTCTATATATATTTAATGTGAGAAATCATTAAGATGATCAGTGTTTCCACAAAGATAAATATCAATAATAACATAGAGTTAAAGGTAAATTGAGAAAATTGGCTAATTCTGGCAATTTATTTAAGTGTGTATCAAACTGGTAGCCCTTCGCATTAATCAGTACCCAAGAAGTAGCTCTTGGTTTCAAAAAGGTTGGTGACCCCTGCTCTAATTGTTGGTTTTGGAATCTACCTATTGGTCCCTCCTTACATGACCCCAAAATGTACATGACTACTACACGGTATCCATTTGATGTACAAAGTAGGGTATTGACAGAGCCAATATAAACTCATACAAAAACACAAGTTCTATTTTATTGTTAAATGAGTTGACCATCATGTTGCTTTACTGGAGTAATAACTTCCAAGTACTTAAAATAAAAAAATACAAAGCTGGTTGACACAAATGTAGTATATAAATGAAAGAAGAAAAGAAGAGTCTTGTCTCAAAAAAGGACACCATGAGTTATACCCAGGTAAAATGAAGACGATAGACAACAAGGATTTGGCAAAAGAAGAATCGAAAAAATAAATGTCAATAAGTGATAGCGTCTGAGAAAATTTTTCACCTGCATCACGTCACAGCACATGCACTAACTTTTGTGTGCCAATGTCAACAAAATCACGTTTGAAGTAAAAATATGCATCAGTGAAGCATAAAGACATAAACATTAGTATTAAAACTGAAGGTGCGCGATTAATATCGAACAGATAATTGTGGCCTGGTATAAGGAATTATGACGTCATACAGATTATTTCACTAACATTAAAAATAGCTTCGATAACTGTTAAACATGTTCCAATGGAGGCGAAATCACCCGGACTGTGCGGTAGGTGGGTTAGGATGAGCAAATCAAGCGTGCGTGCTGTAAACAACCTGTTGTAAACTTCCCTTGAGCTTACTGTTATCAAACATGACATCGATTGTGTGGGACTTTCTTCACTCTTTCAGAGGAAGACATTTAGCATGCTTTTTGCACCAAATGTTTTGCAGACATTCTGCGAGCAGAGAAAAAAACATTGAGCAGGATTGAAGTTGAATGTGTTCATATAAAACAGACAAATAGTGTGAAATAAGTTGAAATAATTAGTAAAGGTTATTTGTGTTTCATGAAAAAAATGCTTGAATTGATGTGCAGTAGTTGACAATTTTGAAATGTTTCAAGGCTTTTTCCATTGTCTTTTGAATAGACGACATCAGAGAAAGTAAATGCAAATATGCATTTTCATCCCTTCTAATAAGCTAAGCTAAAAAACCTATCTAATTTTGAAAAGGGATAGTTGATGAAGCTCATACATGACCAGTGTTTACAGTTTTAAAATATTTTCAATGTTACTGTGTTAGGTTTATAAAAATGCACAACCCAGGGAATAATTTTCACCTTTTTTGTGTATTGAGAATCATACAGACTGAGCAGTTTTCTTTAAATGTTACAAATTGACTTAATAAACATGGAAATCGGTTGAAGTTGTTGCGGATGTTATCTCCGCTCGTTTTATTTGTTTGCAACTTGTCACAGTTACATTTTTCAAAACAAACATATTTAACAACAACATTAACTGCTAGCTTATGTTACCATTAGGGGTTTACCAGAACACATGTGTTTTAAAAGGTCCAAAATATTCACAATTATTACTAAAAGTTGTGTTCACGGCGATCACTCACCCTGTCTTGTCAACGTGTAAATGCAGGGAGCGCTTGCAAATATAATAAAGCAGTCCACGAGATGCAACAAACAATTTGCAGTCATTTTGTTACGATTTAATATACATTCAATGAGAGCTAACGCTAACTATCCATGTTGCTATTATTAGCTAATAACACCCAAAGTTAATGCGCATGCCGTGTTAGGTACATACATACAGTAGTGTATGTCATGAAGTTCTAGAAGCCGTAAGAGGGCGGATTATACTGTGTGAAATACAATGGAAAGTTAGCACACTCTATGTATCTGTGTAAAAGCTTTTAGTAAGGTGATCATATAAATAATGTAACTTACACAGTGTGTTGTACAAAAAAATAAATAAATACATATTATGAAGTTTTTAGAAGTAATTAATTTCAGGTGGTCACCATTCACGACACATTTTTATGTCTCCCGTGGGGGTTATGACAGAAAATAATTGAGATCCACTGATTTAAGGAAAGAGCTGCTGTATATATTGGCGTAGTCGGTATAGGAAATGAAGTGTTGGGTAACATCAGCTTATTTGGTTTTCGGGGGAAAAAATTGTATTCTTAAAAATGCTACTGAAGAAAATATAATCGAATTAATTCTTTAGGGATACAAACTTGACTGCATATTTGCACCTGATGTCGACCAACATGCCAAGTGAACCTCCCTTTTTCTTGGATATGCACATCAACCCAGCATCCAGGTAAGCTGCAGAGTGATAGCTCACTGACTGTCACATTATGCATTTTCATTCTTCCACCTACGTTAAAGGAAATGTTTATACCAAGGTATAAAGGAAATTCAGGTTTATTTTAACAGAGCAACATAATATGCATTAATATTAATTATAATAAACATTGAATGTAAACTGAGTAGTATTTGATTGAGTGAAATAAGTATTTGACCCTCTACCAACCAGCAAGAATTCTTATCCCACCACATTCTGTGACAATCCAAAAATTAAGCAATTACAAGATAACGGTATATCAGTATAACACTTGCTCTTGAGCTCTTGCAAGTGAAGTTGGGATGATTGTGAGAAAGGTGAGGGATGAGCCCAGAATTCCGAAAAACAAGACAAGCTATGATAATGTTCTTCTTTTCTGACATTTACATGTTGTTACAGTGTTGGATACTCTTGTTAAACAATACCAAACCATCAAATCATGAGTTTAATGCTTTTCGGCGTGAGTAGTTTTGGATGCCTCTCAACGCTCTGTTTTGCAGACTTTTTTAACAGTGGGACATTTGTGACCTCACAGTGTGCCGGACATTCCCGTCTCAGGCCCATCCGACTGCTCTGATGCAGGCCTGGGACGATAAAGGCATTTTGCTTCATGACATATTGTCCCACAAATTATTGCCAAATAAACAATATTATTGTCTGCATTATTTGAAGAGCAAATTAATGTAATTTACATGCAGTGTAATGATTATATATAATATTAAATATATTGAAACCAACCATTTTAAAATACAACACACTTTTATTAATTTGTATTTTTTACTATTGTAATTGGAAGGTAAATAATTTTTAATTATCCTAAATAAGTAAACAAACATAAAAATACTCTTAATCTCTGTTAGCAAAAATTTCACTTCAATAAATATTGAACATCTGAAGTGCAGTTTTTTCCCCATTTGAAAAAACTCAGTCAGGTGGTTTGTTTTGTCAGGTTTTGTTGCCATCACTTCCCAACAAATTTGGCATACTGGCTCGTTTGTCTGTGTTGATGGGATCATCTGCTTATTCAGTTTGAAGCCTAAATATTTTTCCTCCTAATTTTTGTTACTTTGCGGTGTTTCTTACGACCGAGTAGCGCTTAGGGGGGCTGTGTCGATGCATCCTGTGTGTGTAAAGTAGCTGTCCCACCTCCGCCCACTTAAACCACTTCATGCTTAGGGATTAAATACTTTTTTCCTTAATCCAATACAATTATATTATAATCTTCTATTTTTTTAAATAAAGCTTCCATAAATGATGTTTGTCTTTTTAAGGAGATAAACCTACAAAATAGAAGGGGATCAAATAATATTTTTCTGACTGTATATTTCTCTTCATTGCAGTCTGTCTCCTGCAGTCCTCTGGCGGACTAATGCAAAAAATCTGTGATTTGAAGGTCGCCTTAAAGACTCCATGTCTTTCTTGGTAAGACTTTGTAGCAGTGTCCAGGTTTGTGTCTTGTCCATGGACGGAATCTGTCGGTGAAGAGGTAGCAGGGGTTACATGTCCTCTGCACTTTTTCCAAAGGCAGTTTTTGTCCCCTGCACTTTTAAATGTCCAAGAATATTGTAACGCTATTGAATGGGGGCAAGTCAAATGCTTTTGCCAGGCGAAAAACCCCCGCTCTGACTGAAGCCTGTCCCTTTTCTGTCCCACCCACAAGCTCATTGGTCAGCTGCCTTTTTGCCAGCTGACCAATCAGTGATCAGATGAGAGTCACGATCATTCACAGGAAAATATATTTATGAAAAAAAAATATTAAAAAATGGTTGCGGTGTTGCTGTTAAACCAGTGAGTGAGACCATAAACTTTTTCAAACATTCAACCATCCATCTATTTTCTACCGCTTGTCCCTCTCTGGGTCGTGGGAGGGGGCTGGAGCCTATCCCAGCTGCACTTGGGTGGAAGGCGGGGTACACTCTGGAGAAGTAGCCACCTCATCGCAGGGCCAACACAAGATAGACAGACAACCATTCACACTCACATTCACACATTGGGGCTAATTTTAGTCTTGCCAATCAACCTATCTCCAGGTGCATGTCTTTTTCAAACTGCTTTTGTAATATGGGTGTAGTTTACAGGAGGGATGTACCGATCAAGGTTTTATGCTGCTAATTCCGATTACATGTACAAACCCCGTTTCCATATGAGTTGGGAAATTGTGTTAGATGTAAATATAAACAGAATACAATGATTTGCAAAACATTTTCAACCCATATTCCGTTGAATATGCTACAAAGACAACATATTTGATGTTCAAACTGATAAACTTTTTTTTTTTTTGCAAATAATCATTAACTTTAGAATTTGATTCCAGCAACACGTGACAAAGAAGTTGGGGAAGGTGGCAATAAATACTGATAAAGTTGAGGAATGCTCATCAAACACTTATTTGGAACATCCCACAGGTGAACAGGCAAATTGGGAACAGGTGGGTGCCATGATTGGGTATAAAAGTAGATTCCAAGAAATGCTCAGTCATTCACAAACAAGGATGGGGCGAGGGTCACCACTTTGTCAACAAATGCGTGAGCAAATTATTGAACAGTTTAAGAAAAACCTTTCTCAACCAGCTATTGCAAGGAATTCAGGGATTTCACCATCTACGGTCCGTAATATCATCAAAGGGTCTGGAGAAATCACTGTACGTAAGCAGCTAAGCCCGTGACCTTCGATCCCTCAGGCTGTACTGCATAAACAAGCGACATCAGTTTGTAAAGGATATCACCACATGGGCTCAGGAACACTTCAGAAACCCACTGTCAGTAAATACAGTTGGTCGCTACATCTGTAAGTGCAAGTTAAAACTCCTATGCAAGGCGAAAACCGTTTATCAACAACACCCAGAAACGCCGTCGGCTTCGCTGGACCTGAGCTCATCTAAGATGGACTGATACAAAGTGGAAAAGTGTTCTGTGGTCTGACGAGTCCACATTTCAAATTGTTTTTGGAAACTGTGGACGTTGTGTCCTCCGGACCAAAGAGGAAAAGAACCATCCGGATTGTTATAGGCGCAAAGTTGAAAAGCCAGCATCTGTGATGGTATGGGGGTGTATTAGTGCCCAAGACATGGGTAACTTACACATCTGTGAAGGCGTCATTAATGCTGAAAGGTACATACAGGTTTTGGAGCAACATTTGTTGCCATCCAAGCAACTTTACCATGGACGCCCCTGCTTTTTTCAGCAAGACAATGCCAAGCCACGCGTTACATCAACGTGGCTTCATAGTAAAAGAGCGCGGATACTAGACTGGCCTGCCTGTAGTCCAGACCTGTCTCCCATTAAAAATGTGTGGCGCATTATGAAGCCTAAAATACCACAATGGAGACCCCCGGACTGTTGAACAACTTAAGCTGTACATCAAGCAAGAATGGGAAAGAATTCCACCTGAGAAGCTTCAAAAATGTCTCTCCTCAGTTCCCAAACGTTTACTGAGTGTTGTTAAAAGGAAAGGCCATGTAACACAGTGGTGAACATGCCCTTTCCCAACTACTTTGGCACGTGTTGCAGCCATGAAATTCTAAGTTAATTATTATTTGAAAAAAAAAAAAAAGTTTGAGTTTGAACATCAAATATCTTGTTTTTGTAGTGCATTCAATTGAATATGGGTTGAAAAGGATTTGCAAATCATTGTATTCCGTTTATATTTACATCTAACACAATTTCCCAACTCATGGAAACGGGGTTTGTATTAACTGTGCATTTTTCAATGTATTTATGGTGAGTGCTATTGACATTTTAGCATTATCAATACATTATTTAAAGTAGTTCCTTATTCTCTTCTCTTACAAGTAATTGTCTGCGTAAAACTAAGTGCATAGTACGCAATAACTAAACAAAAGCAAAAACTACTATCTATTATATTTTTAAAATCCATTGATTTTTGCACTAAAAGTCTTCCTGTGTCCAAGGAATTATTTCCTGAGTTACAAAAACAAAAAAAATAATTTTGAGAAATTAAAAATATGGAACTGATCATTCAAGGATGGATCATGTACTGCTACTTCATATCGACACCACCATTGTATGGATCGATATGATGCTCCCCTTATGTGTTGTATACTGACTGCGACAATGCTGACACACTAACAGTTGTTATATTAACCTCTCTCTAGAAGAATGTACTTAATTTCTACTTTTTTTAACACGTGAGATATTGCTTGTAAACTGCGAAATAATAAATGATAGGGTGCTTTTATATGAAGTTTAATAACAAATCATAATAGCAGTGGGTATCGTGTCAGACTGTGGTGGTTTAGCAGAAAGCGTGTACAATCATTATGCACAAAGTGGTTAATTGTGGGTGGAATTCTTGTTGAAATCAGAAAAAAATAAAGTTGTTGATAGCTCACAATTGTTTATTTTTAATTGTTATTTTGTATTAAAAATAAATAATTTGTCTATCGTGTTTTCCTAATAATCTAAAACATGCATCATAATACATTTTGGTTTGAGTCAAATAGTATTCAAATTGTTTTACATAGATAACAAACAGACAAAAAGTTTTAAAAAATGTGTTAAATCCCTTAAACCACACCCCCTTCAAGCCACACCCTCTGTCCTCAAGCCAATTTCATCTCTGGTCTTGTCTTGCGTGCCACTTTGGCACTATGATCATTTGTGAAGCCCTAATTTGGGACATCTCCTATTCTTCTGTGAGTCCAATGCTGTAAAAATTAGGATGTCAGGGGTTCCAAAAAAACCCACATTTAACAAATTTTGTTTGCAGCTTTTTTTAAATCTCTTACAGAGTAAATCACAAAAATATCTCTTGCTCCTGCCAGGTGGCATATATTAGGAATGGACTGGTGACTGTAAAAGTTGTTTACATTTACCAATCAACAATAATGCGACAAAAAGCCAAAAATTGAAAAAGTTCTACCGATTCATAAGACTGGAGACAAACACCAATTTATAAACTACAAACATGTTTTCTTACTTTAACAATGTTATCAAATCATCAAAAAATTATTCAACAACAGATTGGACAAATTAATTTATAAAAGTGGAACACTTGCAGAGAACCAATACGGATACAGAGCTAGTCTTTCATCATCAATGGCATTAAACAAAATCCTTCCATCCATAACAGAGGAAATTACCAATGCAATCGATGGTAAACAGTTTGCAGCAGCAGTATTTATGGATCTAACTAAAGCATTTGACACAATCATGATATCTTAATTAATAAATTAGAACGATATAGAATCAGAGGGCTGGTCTTGAACTGGAAGGAAGCGATACATGAAAATAGGCTTAAGTATGTCATCAGCGCTACATATATCTTGCGGCGTACCACAGGGATCAATACCGGGACCAAAATTGTTAAATTTTTTATATAAACGACATTTCTAAAGTTACAAAAGACTTAAAGTTAGTATTATTTGCAGACGATACAACCGTATTTTGCTCAGAGGAGAATATGCAGATGCTAATACAAATAATACCAGGCAAAATGAACAAATCAAAAAGATAGTTTGACAAAAACAGACTGTCATAGAATCTCAGTAAAACTAAAATAATGTTATTCGGTAACAGTGGAAGAGAAAGTCAGACACAAATAAAAATAGATGGAGTAGAAATTAAAAGAGTTAAAGAAATTACATTTTTGTGTCATAATAGATAAAATTAACTAGAACTCTCATGTAAAAATATACAACATAAGGTGGCAATAAATATTTATATAATTAACTAAGCAAATATGTTCTGGACAAAAAAAATCACTATATTCTCTACTGCTTGCTAGTCTTACCATATCTGTGTTATATGGGGGGAGTAAGTACAATAGCATACTTCATTCACTAACTGTGTTACAAAAGAGGTCAGTCAGAATAATACATAATGTTAGCTATAGATAACATGTGAACCCTGTATTAAATCCAAAATATTGAAATGCAATGACTTGGTGCATTTGCAAACAGCTAAAATGATGTACAACGCAAACTATAACCTTCTTCTCAAGAATGTACAACAATTTTCGTAACAAAAAATGAGAAATATAACCTCAGACGAAAATATAACTTAAAATATTTGTGTGCATGTACAAAACTTAAGACCTTTAGCATATCAGTATGTGGAATTAAATTATGGTATGAATTAAGCAAAGAAATCAAACAACGTACCAATATGATTCAGTTTAAGAAGTTGTTCAAACTCAAAGTGTTTACAAAGTATAGGGAAAAAGAAATATGATACATTTTTAACATGAGTTATTGTTTATCTCATTAAATGAATCATAACTGACTTAACTATTTATGAAGAGAACGGTTGTATTTAGAAATCATTGTTGTAAATTGTGGTAGAAATTGAAAACAGGAAGTGGACATATGTGTAAGTAATTGCTATGAAATGGAAAGGGGATAGGATTAAATAAGCTTTGGTTCTTCCTACTGATTTTCGAGCATGCAAAGAGAAATGAAAAATATGTGAAGTGTTGAAACTGCTTACATGATCGAAATAAACTTCAACGAACCAACCTCTTATCCACCACACCATTTGAAGAGGGGCAATTGTAAACCACTGCAAACTAAGTGACTGACTGTACTTCTCAGGTGATGGACACTAGTGTGGGGATCCAGGGTTGGCATAGTTATGTGTCCCCTTTTAATGTACTGCCACAATATGTGCAACAACACTGAACATGCATGAAGATTCTTGGGTCTTGAGTGGGATGTTTTTTTTGTATCTTTTTGCATCCCTC
The DNA here is from genome assembly GCF_033978785.1 of Entelurus aequoreus. Classification (NCBI taxonomy): domain Eukaryota; kingdom Metazoa; phylum Chordata; class Actinopteri; order Syngnathiformes; family Syngnathidae; genus Entelurus; species Entelurus aequoreus. The sequence continues at coordinate 56,995,098 of NC_084737.1, forward strand.
CTGTCACTCCACATTCTTTATTTTCTTTCTTTCTTTCTTTTAGTTTATTTCGAACATGAACACATTTACATCATAATACATCACACAATTTCATATCATTTCATTTACATCATGCCCGAAAAGGAGTAGGAAGAAGCAAAGCTTATTTAATCCTACCCCTTTCCCACTTCAAAGCATTTACAATTATATAAAATCATTTACTGACCTTTTTATATAATAAAATAACATCTATGAATTAGTATATACAACAGTTTGTAATATGTAATTAATTAATTCAGTCATTATTAACATACTGAGATGAAGAATATTTTCAATAAGGTTGGAAGTTTTTCTCATAATTCTTCTTCTTTGTACTTTGTAAGCACTATTAATTTAAACAACCTCTTAAACTGGATCATGTCAGTACAATTTTTAACTTCTTTACTTAATCCATTCCATAATTTAATTCCACATACTGTTATGCTAAAAGTTTTAAGTGTTGTACGTGCATATAAATGTTTTAAATTATTTTTTCCTCTAAGGTTATATTTCTCCTCTTTAGTTGAGAAGAAATGTTGTACATTCTTTGGTAGCAGGTTATAGATTGCTTTGTACATCATTTTAGCTGTTTGCAATTTTACCAAATCACCAAACTTTAATATTTTTGACTTAATAAATAAAGGGTTTGTATGTTCTCTATATCCAACATTATGTATTATTCTAACTGATCTTTTTTGTAACATGGTTAACGAATGTAGCGCACATTTGTAGTTATTTCCCCATATTTCTGCACAATAAGTCAGATATGGTAACACTAGTGAGCAGTAGAGAATATGAAGTGATTTTTGGCCCAGGACGTGTTTTGTTTTATTCATTATTGAAATGTTTTTTGCTACCTTATGTTGTATGTTTTGTATGTGAGATTTCCAGTTCATTTTATCATCTATTAATACTCCCAAAAATCTGGTTTCTTTTACCCTTTCGATGTCTACTCCGTCTATTTGTATTTGCGTATGATGCTCTTTCCTTCCATCCATCCATTTTCTACCGCTTATTCCCTTCGGGGTCGCGGGGGGCGCTGGAGCCTATCTCAGCTACAGTCCGGCGGAAGGCGGGGTACACTCTGGACAAGTCGCAGGGCCAACACAGATAGACAGACAACATTCACACTCACATTCACACACCAGGGCCAATTTAGTGTTGCCAATCAGCCTATTACCAATTAGCATTATTTTAGTTTTACTGAGATTCAAAGATAGTCTGTTTTTGTCAAACCATCTTTTTAATTTGTTCATTTCTTCTGTTATTATTTGTATTATCTTCTGTGTGTTCTCTCCTGAACAGAAAGCAGTTGTATCATCTGCAAATAAAACTAACTTTAAGTCCTTTGTAACTTTACAAATGTCGTTTATATAAAGATTAAACAATTTTGGTCCCAGTATTGATCCCTGCGGCACACCACAGGATATATCTAGCCGTGTTGACATATTTTCACCCATCTTCACATATTGCTTCCTGTTGGTTAAATAGCTTCTTACCCAGTTCAATACCAAACCTCTGATGCCATATCGTTCTAATTTTTTATTAAAATATCATGATTAATTGTATCAAATGCTTTTGTTAAGTCCATGAATACTGCTGCCGCACATTCTTTACCATCTATTGCATTGGTAATTTCCTCTGTTATTTTAATTAATGGTATTGATGTTGAGATATTTGCTCGAAATCCATATTGGTTCTCCACGAGCGTCCCACTTTTGTTAATAAATAAATTTAATCGACTATTGAATAATTTTTCCATGATTTTGGAGAATTGTGGAAGTAATGAAACTGGTCTGTAGTTAGTAAACTGGTGTACGTCTCCATTCTTATAGATTGGTACGACTTTTGCAATTTTCATTTTGTCTGGGAATTTTCCGGTTAAAAATGATACATTGGTGATATATGTCAGAGGTTCTGAAATGTCTTCTATAACCTTTTTTATCGTTACCATATCTATTCCATGACAGTCAGTTGAAGTCTTGTATTTACAATTTTTTACAATTTTGATTATTTCTTCTTTTGTTACACTTTTAAGAAACATGGAATTGGGATTTCTGTCTATGAGCTCACTCAAGTCCTCAACTGACCCATCATCTGCATTTGGAATTCTTTGATCCAGATGTGTTCCGATATTAACAAAATAATCATTGAAACGTTCAGCTATTTGGTTCATATTGTCATTTTTTGTATGTCCATCTAGAAAGTACTGGGGGTAATCTTTCTTAGCACCATTTATAATGATGCTATTTAGGATGCCCCATGTTGCTCTCATGTTGTTTTTGTTGTTGTTTAATAATTGACTGTAGTATTCCTTCTTACATGTTCGTAGTATACCAATTAGCTTGTTTTTATATTTCTTATACTTATTTTCTGCCTCTATAGATCTTTGTGTTATAAATATTCGATACAATGTGTTTTTTTTGTGACAAGCATTTTTCAGTCCTTTTGTCATCCACGGTTGGTTGTTTTTCTTTTGCTTCTTACTACGTTCTTTCCATGGGCAATGTTTATCATAGAGTGTTAGAAAGGTGTTGACAAAATTCCCATATGCATCATCTACATCATCTTCATTATATACATTGTCCCAAATTTGTTTCCTCAGATCCTTCTTGAAGAAAATCATTCCTTCCTCTGTACATAGTCTTTGAAATGTCTTTTTGTCAATGTTCTTCTTCCTGTAGTTCCCATCATAAATAGTAAAGACTGGCAGATGGTCGCTGATGTCGGTTGTTAACAGTCCACTTGTTATATTATTATCAAAGACATTAGTGAATATATTGTCAATAAGTGTAGCACTGTGACTTGCAATTCTGGTTGGCCTTGTGATTTGAGGATGCAAACTCATACTATACATTGTATCTGTGAAATCATTAATGGACTTTTGCTTGTTGGGGTTCAAGAGATCAATGTTGAAGTCTCCACATAAAAAGAGTACTTTTTGACTGATTCCATTGAAAGTTCCCTTAATCCAATCTTCAAATCCTTCAATACTTGAGTTGGGTGCCCTATATATACAACTGATCAATACATTTCTATTTCTTTCATGACATATCTCAATGGTTATACACTCTAAAACATTGTCAATAGCCAGTGACATGTCTTTTACCACCTTGTAATGGAAGTCCTTCATCACATATACAGCAACTCCGCCTCCATTCTTATTTACTCTATTAATATAATTGAGTTCATATCCTTCTAGTCCAGGGGTCGGCAACCTTTACCACTCAAAGAGCCATTTTGGCAAGTTTCACACATTAAAGAAAGTAATGGGAGCCACAAAAATGTTTTTAAAATTTAAAATGAAAAACACCGCATACAAAGCTTACATGCTTTGTGCTATGTTAACCAGGGGTCTCAGACACACGCACCGGCACGCACTTTAATGTGGGAATTGGATGTTAGTGCGGCCCGCGAATTTTGGATGAATGTCGCTTGCGTCACACTTGCCAACCCTCTCATTTTTCCCGGGAGACTCCCGAATATCAGAGCGTGATGACACTGCATTTGGTGCCCACTACAGTCTGCCCAATCAGTGTACCTGCTTGGCCACAAGTGGAATGCAGATTTAGCTTGCTCACGTAAGAGACAGCAAGGCTACTAACTCAGCAGCCACACATCTTACACTGACGGTACCAATACCCAGAATCCCATGCAGCCCTAACTCTTCCGCTCAACCAACCACGAAGAGGGGGGGGGGGGGGGGGGGTTGATGTGTGGGGGGATTTGGTGGTAGCGGGGTGTATAATGTAGACCGGAAGAGTTAGGACTGCATGGGATTCTGGGTAATGGTTGTGTTGTGTTTATGTTGTGTTACAGTGGGATGTTCTCCAGAAATGTGTTTTTCATTCTTTTTTGGTGTGGGTTCACAGTGTGGCGCATATTTGTAACGTAACAATGTTGAAGTTGTTTGATACGGCTACCGTCAGTGTAAGCTGTGTGGCTGATGAGTAACTATGCTTTGCTGTCTCCTGTGTGAGCAAGTAATAACAACATACAACATGTGGCTGGCCCGGCATGCTGTAAGTAAATGCTATAGAGGACAATTACTGCAGTGCAATTAGGGCACGCCCTTTATATATAGTAATTAGAGTGTTAATAGGATTATTTTTCCCTGGGAGTAGTCTATGAGAGACACTGACATCCATAAGTCTCCTGGGAAAATCGAGGGGGTTGGCATGCATGTAGCTGAGCCGCATCAGAGTGGTCAAGGAGCCGCATGCGGCTCCGGAGCCGCGGGTTGCCGACCCCTGTTCTAGTCCAAAGTCCATTCCTTTTTTTGGATCCATCCATGTCTCTGATACAGCAATAATTTTGAAAGGTTCTTTAAAGTGTTCCAAAAATAATTTCATATTGTTAAAATTGGCATACAAGCTTCTGCAGTTAATATGAATAATTGACAGTTTGTTATTGGAATTAATGTTGGTGTTGTACTGTACTTCTGTATAATATAAACAATTATTGTCCATGTGAGAAAAAAAATGTATGTCTGGATCTATAGCACTGTCCAATTCCGTCCTGTTATAGTCGGTGCTGGAAAAGGTTATAAATTCTCTGTTTGATTGATTATTGTTTGTTTGTGTCATGGTTGTGTTTAATTTTTTTATCGTTATTGATATTTATCCAGCTCTGCTATTTTCCTTATGACTATTACTCTTGCTTCCTCTGGTGTTCCATTTAGTTTAATAAATATTTTACAGTTTGCTGTCCATGTTTGTTGTATTTTTCCTTGTTTTCTTAAGCTACGTGCTTTTCTGGCTATGTCTGCGTTTTTCTTTGTTAAATGTTCATTTATGTACACATCTGTTCCTTTCAGCTTCCTCCCTTGTTTTAGTAATGCGGTTTTATGTTTCCTATTGACAAATCTCATTATTATTACTGGTGCCGAATTATCTTTCTTCTTATGGAGTGGGTGGCAAGCTTCCACATTTGCCATGTCCATGAATATGCCTTTTGACTCCATGAATGTTGCCACTTGCCTCTCTGTGGAGATGTCCAAATTCCCGGGCTCTTCTCCACCATTCAACAAACACTTTGTATCACCTGCCCAGAAGATTCTCGGTATTATTGCCCATTTCCCCATAACTGCCATCTTTTCCAGTCCTCGACTATTACTCACTTGCTGTTTCACACCTGTGCTCGCCTCCCCCACTTCCCTTCTTCACTAGGACTGCTCCTGCCTCTCCCCCACTCAGGTCCAGCCCATGGACATAGAGGAGTGCTATGAGGACACAAGTCTGCAACACTTGGTCAGTAGCAATGAACAAACAACGTTTGATGCTTTTTCTTGACTATCATCACCTCAGTTAATTTTTAACTTAGTTTGACATTTTTTTTACATTAAGTCACTTGTTACTGAGATTTCCAAGCCCGTACATTCTGAAAATTCTAAGAAAGTAAATTCATCACTCATATATTACTCACGCCATAAATTTATAGTATAGGTTTTTCAATATAGGTTCAGAACTGCAAATAGGGTTTCCAACTGTCACTTGAAAAACAGAAACAGGCTATATTTTTTAGTAAAAGTACACATACTGTATTTAGTCTAAGAGGGACATACTTTGGTACGATATTACCCTGAGAATTAAAAATGTCAATGCAATTAATGAATGGTGCTATATTTGACATTTTCTGCTCTATCACCAATAAGAAACTAAAATAGCAGAATTCACATATGTTAATCCCTGGTGGTGTAATTGTACATGCTTCTGCCATTTGAAGGCAGAGAGTCCAGATTTGATACCTGGGACTGGTCCTGAGCCAGGTTTGTGTCTGTAAGTAAACTGTGTAAAAGTCTAACTAAATCATCATCCTAAAGGTCTTGCCCTCTTATTCTAAGGTGCTGTTTGCAACTTCCTTACAGTTACATTTTTCAAAACCAAAATATAAGAACACCACCACTATGTTACCATTAGTGGTGTAACAGAACACATTTGTTTGACAATTGTCTATAGTTACAAAGGTTATGTTATACAAATGTTTACCGGCCTGAATGAAATGATTGGTGTTTACGGCTATCACTCACCCGGTCTTGACAACATGTACGCGATGGGAGCGCGTGCACCCATACAAACGCAGTCCAAGTAAAGCAACAAACTATTTGCAGTCATGTTGTTGTTATATAAATTCAATGACAGTTAAAGCTAGCTATCCAAATTGCTATCATTAGCTAACAACACCTAAAGCTAGTAAGTAGAGGGCGGAATTGTCATGACTCGGTCTTTGGCGTGGTTTGCTCTCCCGTGGTGCAAAAGAAATGGAACGGACGTGGCGTGCAGGTAAAGACATAGTTTAATTATAACTATAAACTCAAACAAAAGGTACAAACAAAAGGCGCTCACAGAGGAGGTAAAAAACTTGACTAGGAAAACAAAGGGCGCGCACAATGGCGGAGAACTATGAACATTAAACAAACAAAAACTTACGTGACAAGAGATGAAACAAGAACTAACGTGACAAGGAACTGTGGACATGGCATGAATGGGTGATGTCGCCAGGACGAACAACAGAAACAGAAAAGCCTATATAGTGACATGATAAGTGAAAACAGGTGCGTGACTAACTGTGAACAGGTGCGTGACATGACAATGTGAAAACGTGAGACAGGAGTGTGTGAGTCCAAACGTGGAACAGGTGAAACTAATGAGTAACCATGGAAACAAAACAAAACCAGGAAGTGAAACCAGGAACTAAGGAAGTGTCCAAAAAACAAAACAGCACATGGCCAAACAAAAACATGAACACAGACATGACAGAACCCCCCCCTTACGGACAGATCCCAGATGGCCAAAAACAAAAAACAGGATCAAGAGTCATGGGAGGGAGGGAGGGGGACATGGCGGTGGGTCGCCAGACCAGGTGTCCCCGAATCCACCGGGGCAGAGTCAGGTGGCGGCGGCGGGTAGACCGCCGCTGAACCTGACGAGGTGGGCGACCTGGGAATGGCCACATTCGTGGCAGACGAGGAGGTCGGCGCACCTGGCGTGGCGGACGCCCATGGAATGGCCACATCCTTGGCCGACGAGGAGGTGGGCGCGTTGTCGTGGCAGGCAGCGAAGCTTGGCGCGTTGTCGTGGCAGGCAGCGAAGCTTGGCGTGGTGCGTCAGGCGGCGAAGCTTGGCGTGGCGGGTCTTGACGAGGGTCTTGGTCTTGGCGTGGGTCTTGGTCTTGGTCTTGGCGAGGGTCTGGGTCTTGGTCTTGGACTTGGTCTTGGTCTTGGACTTGGCGTGGTTGGTCTTGGTCTTGGCGTAGTTGGTCTTGGACTTGGTCTTGGTGTGGCGGTGCTTGGACTTGGTCTTGGTTTGGGTCACTTGGCGGGTCTTGGTCTTGGTCACTTGGCGGGTCTCGGTCTAGGTCACTTGGCGGTTCTTGGTCACTTGGCGGTTCTTGGTCACTTGGCGGTTCTTGGTCTTGGTCACTTGGTGGGTCTTGGTCACTTGGCGGTTCTTGGTCTTGGTCACTTGGCGGGTCTTGGTCTTGGCTTTGGTCTTGGCGTGGGGCAGCCACGGGCGGCACTTGGCGGCGTGGGGCAGCCACGGGCGGCACTTGGCGGCGTGGGGCAGCCACGGGCGGCACTTGGCGGCGTGGGGCAGCCACGGGCGGCACTTGGCGGCGTGGGGAAGCCACGGGCGGCACTTGGCGGCGTGGGGAAGCCACGGGCGGCACTTGGCGGCGTGGGGAAGCCACGGGCGGCACTTGGCGGCGTGGGGAAGCCACGGGCGGCACTTGGCGGCGTGGGGAAGCCACGGGCGGCACTTGGCGGCGTGGGGAAGCCACTGGCGGCACTTGGCGGCGTGGGGAAGCCACTGGCGGCACTTGGCGGCGTGGGGCAGCCACTGGCGGCACTTGGCGTCGTGAAGCTGCGACTGGGCGTGGAGCAGGTACTGGCGGCGCTTGGCGTGGAGCAGGTACTGGCGGCGCTTGGCGTGGAGCAGGTACTGGCGGCGCTTGGCGTGGAGCAGGTACTGGCGGCGCTTGGCGTGGAGCAGGTACTGGTGGCGCTTGGCGTGGAGCAGGTACTGGTGGCGCTTGGCGTGGAGCTGGGCGTGGAGCAGGTGGATCTTGGCATGGTCGAAAAACTGGTGGTGGTGGTCGTGCTGGTGGCTGTGGCTTGGCGTGACGAAAGACTGGTGGTGGGGGTCGTGCTGGTGGCTGTGGCTTGGCAGGTCGAAAGACAGGTGGTGGGGGTCGTGCTGGTGGCTGTGGCTTGGCAGGTCGAAAGACAGGTGGTGGTGGTCGTGCTGGAGGCTGTGGCTTGGCGTGACGATGCTGACCCACCCCACCTGAACAATTCCCAGCCCTAGCCCCCCCCTCAAGGAGCGGATCCCAGACGCGCTCCCCGCGGTCTGGAACCGTCTTTTGGGGTGGGCGGAGGGGGTTCAGGAGGAGGGCAGAATCCTCCCCTCTAAATTGTCCAAAAGGTCTTTCGTTCCCCCCCACCTGGGCTTTTGTGGGTGAAAAAAAAAATTCTGACTTGGGCGTGGCATGAGTCCTGGGGGGCGGGGCATGAAAATTGGGTGACTGTGATTGACAGGATCTGATTTCTAAAAACATGTCTTGGTAATATTTAATCATGGATTTAGAGTCTTTGGTTGGATGTGGCTGACAAGAAAAAGAGTTCAGGGGAAAAAAATCCATGACGTCACCCACTGGCAGCGGCGTGACGTCGTCCTGGGGAAGCCGGGCTGGCTGCAGCTCGTTTCCGCCCGGAGGGGGAGGAGCTTGCGGGAACGATGCGTCCTTTCCAATGCTTGTGGAAGCCCTCCCTGACGTCCTTCGTTGGGAGCGGCGCTTCCGGGACTGCGGTGACGCAGCGCCATCCTCGGACCAAAGGGAGCTGATCGGCACCAGTTTGCCGGTCGGACCCCACATGAGATCCCTGCGCTCCATGGGGGAATGGCGGAGTGTCTCGGCTTCCATGGCGCGCAGGACCTCCCACGTTACCTCGTCAAAATTGTCCCATTTTTTTGCGGGAGAGCTCTCGGGCTGGCGACATCTGTCATGACTCGGTCTTTGGCGTGGTTTGCTCTCCCGTGGTGCAAAAGAAATGGAACGGACGTGGCGTGCAGGTAAAGACATAGTTTAATTATAACTATAAACTCAAACAAAAGGTACAAACAAAAGGCGCTCACAGAGGAGGTAAAAAACTTGACTAGGAAAACAAAGGGCGCGCACAATGGCGGAGAACTATGAACATTAAACAAACAAAAACTTACGTGACAAGAGATGAAACAAGAACTAACGTGACAAGGAACTGTGGACATGGCATGAATGGGTGATGTCGCCAGGACGAACAACAGAAACAGAAAAGCCTATATAGTGACATGATAAGTGAAAACAGGTGCGTGACTAACTGTGAACAGGTGCGTGACATGACAATGTGAAAACGTGAGACAGGAGTGTGTGAGTCCAAACGTGGAACAGGTGAAACTAATGAGTAACCATGGAAACAAAACAAAACCAGGAAGTGAAACCAGGAACTAAGGAAGTGTCCAAAAAACAAAACAGCACATGGCCAAACAAAAACATGAACACAGACATGACAGGAATATACTGTGTATATTACATTAGTAAATTGGCGCCCTCTAGGCATCTGTGTAAATGTTTCAGACAGACCCTTTAATCTCCTACGTAAATAAGAATTATTGACCCTGGTTGCACAAATTCCTTGAAATTACCATAAATTTGCCAGGACTGACAACACAAATTAGGGCCATGTTAATTTCCGTAAACACAGTGCCCCACATTTGATGTCATTTCTTTGTGCGTAAGTCCATCAGTTCACAGACTCATTCCGTTCACATTAGACATGCATAGAAGTTGCATATTTTTGGGGTAAAAATTTAGTAACAATTTTAATTGGGCATCATACCTGCAGTGTGACTGTAGCTAATGTCACAAGTAAATGGCCAAACGGTTTTAATTTTGGTTTCAGCCAGTCCAAGGGGCGCAGACTTGAAGCTACTATGTCACCGGTTCAATGTTACACTTTTTTTTTTTAAACAAAAGACTACAGAACACCACCAACGGCGGCGGCTATATGTTATCAGTATTGGTTTGAGAGAACAAATGTCTATATTTTTCACAATTGGATGTTGAACTTTGTAAAACATTTCCCATTGACAGGAGGAAATGTTGGATTTAATGGGCTTTCATTTTTCGTGTCTCTTCCACCTGCAGCGCATGCCCACCCACAGGAGATATTTTTGTGAACGAAAGGATTAAAAAACAGATGCAGTGGCCAGCGAGACCATAAATCACTCCAAACACCGATCTTGCAACATGGCATCCTTTTTCTCCGTGCACGTGCATTATAGGGGCATTTCCTGTTTGAACCAGAAAGAGGGCGGGTGCCAATGATCAAACACGCGCAGCTTCTAAACATCTACCATCCCGGATTTCCACACACCGGCGGTGTGACACATTGACCAGAATAGAAACGTATAGGCTCCACTACGGCAGCCATTACGCATCTCGGGGAAATCAGTGGTACTTGTAACTTTCATCATGTTAATAATAATAATAATAATGATAATAATAATACCTGGGATTTATATAGCGCTTTTCTAAGTACCCAAAGTCGCTTTACATGTAGAACCCATTAATATCATGGTATTTTTCAAAGTCGGATTCAATGTAGTATGAACAATAATGGGAATTATGTCTTGTTTTCCACAGCAGGTCTCTTTGTGTGACCATGAAGGGCAGACAATGGGGGGCGGTGACAGCAGTGCGGCTTTGTCGGCAGTACCCGCCCACTACCAGTTTCTAACTGAACTTGGTGAGAGAACCTTAACTCTTGCAATATCATATTGAAAGCTTGTGATGTCAAGGTGTGTCTATCCTCTCTCTGTCAGGGCGGGGCTTCAACAACCTGAGCCAGGTGCACATGGCGCGCCATACCCCAACCGGCCAGCTGGTGGCGGTCAAACAAACCAACCTGGATGAGGTCACAGAGGAGGAGCTTCTGCAGCTCATGGTGAGCATCACTCTATTGTTAGTTAGGGCTTAGTAGATACATAGTTGGTCCCAAAGAACATTCTGGATTCTTAACAGCCATCATAGTTTGTGAAAGTCACTTGCATCCCTGCTACCCCCCAGAATGAGGTTCTTCTGTCTCGAAGGTTCCGTCATCCAAACCTTCTGACATCCCGACTTGTCTTTAGCTCTTGCTGCCAGCTGTGGGTCCTCACGCCGCTCATGGCCTATGGTCAGTAAAACACATTCCAAAAAGCCCTCACAGACTCCCAACTGTGGTTTGAACTTCCTGATCCATGGCTCACAGGTTCTGCGCACTCCCTACTCAGAACCCATTTCCCTGATGGAATGAGTGAGTCCCTTATAGCATACCTGCTTTATGGTGTGCTGCAAGCATTGGAGTACCTGCACCGTATGGGCTACGTTCACAGGTAGTGTGTTGTTTTTTCTCTTATCTGATACAAAGTACTAACCTTTTCTGTGACCTATTTTATTTGGGGTGGTTCGGCCTTTCACACTGACTCAATTGAATTCCCCCTTTTTAAATTCAATTCATCAGGTATGAGCAGTTACACATCTGCAGGTTGTATAGTTAGAACTCGATGTCTAGCGCAGTTTGATTTGTGATGCAAAAGCAATTCAACCTCTATATTATCTAATTGTGCAAATGAACAATGACACTGAAGGTTGGGGTGTATTCCTGATCAGTTTTTGGTACAAAGAAAAAACGCAAGTTTTTGTATGCTACACAGTATCTTGTATGCTGTACATTTTCAGATTTAATGTCATTTATTAAGGATGTTCAATAAATATTTTTTGAAGCCGATACCGATACAGAAAACTTCCTGCTTACCGATAACTAAATGGTATCTTTTTAAAAAAAAAAAAAGTATTTAGATTGAACTGTAGTCTATAAGGATGGGTGGGAATTGATAACATTTTTACAATTCCGATTCCAACATAAACATACTAGAATTTTCTTATTGCACTCAAACACTTTTAGATCAGCATGAAAAATAACATTAAATGGCTTTCAAATTAATAGACAACTTATCTTTTTCTAAATAACAGTGCACTCCAAATACAAACTTATGAAATTCATCCTATTCACTTGCATTAATTTACGGGGATGTCTTGACTCTGTAATATGCTAATAATTGGCAACGGGCCAACCAGTTAAATTCGGTGTCTGTCTAGTCTTTCTTTCTTTAGTTTGTTTCGAACATGTACACACTTACAGCATAGTACATCACACAATTTCATATAATTTCACTTTACATCATGTCCATTTTTATAGTAAAATGACATCCGTGAATGAGTAATACAACAGTTTTGTAATATATAAATTAAGTCAGTCATTATTTACATACTGCGATGAAGAATATCTTATTTTCAATAAGGTTGAAAGTGTTTCTCATAATTCGTCTTCTTTGTACTTTGTAAGCACTATTAATTTGAACAACCTCTTAAACTGGATCATATCAGTACAATGTTTAACTTATTTACTTAATCCATTCCATAATTTAATTCCACGCACTGATATGCTAAAGGTTCTAAGTGTTGTACATGCATACAAATGTTTTGAATTAGATTTTCCTCTATGGTTATATTTCTCCTCTTCAGTTGAGAAGAATTGTTGTACATTCTTTGGTAGCAGGTTATAGTTTGCTTTGTACATAATTTTAGCTGTTTGCAATTTTACCAAATCATCGAACTTTAATATCTACACTGCTCAAAAAAATTAAAGGAACACTTTGAAAACACATCAGATTTCAATGGTGGAAAAAAAAATGTCGGATATCTATACTGATATGGACAGTTTAATGTCTCAAGAACAAAAGGATGCCACATCTTTTGATGGAAATACACGTTTTCAGCCTACAGAGGGCTCAGTATATAGGCACCCCAAAAATCAAAGTGAAATTATGTGGCAGACTCGTCCATTTTGCTTTAATTCAATTTCTGCAACTCAAAATTATTTTCAATATCTTGTGTGGCCCCCATGTGCTTGTATGCATGCTCGACAACGTCGCGGCATGCTCCTAATGAGACGACGGATGGTGTCTTGTGGGATGTCCTCCCAGATCTGTCTAAGGGCATCAGTGAGCTCCTGTAAAGTCTGAGGAGCAACCTGGCGGCGTCTGATGGACCGAAACATTATGTCCCAGACGTGTTCTATCGGGTTTAGATCAGGTGATGGTGAGGGCCATTCAATTGTGTCAATTCCTTCATCCTCCAGATACCGTCTGCATACTCTTGCCACATGAGGCCGGGCATTGTCGTGGACCAGGAGGAACCCAGGACCTACTGCACCAGCGTAGGGTCTGACCATGGGTGCAAGGATTTCATCCCGATACCTAATGGCAGTCAGACTGCCGTTCACTAGCCTGTAGAGGTCTGTTCGTCCCTCCATGGAAATGCCTCCTCAGACCATCACTGACCCACCACTGAACGGGTCATGCTGAATGATGTTGCAGGCAGCATAGCGCTCTCCTTGGCTTCTCCAGACCCTTTCACGTCTATTGCAGGTGCTCAGGGTAAACCTGCTCTCATCTGTGAAAAGCACAGGGCGCCAGTGGCGGACTTGCCAATTCTGGTGTTCTATGGCAAATGCCAATCGAGTTCCACGGTTCTCAGAGCACACTACAGGACGTCGTGCCCTGAGGCCACCCTCGTGAAGTCTGTTTCTGACTGTTTGGGCAGAGACATTCACACCAGTAGCCTGCTGGAGGTCATTCTGTAGGGCTCGGGCAGTGCTCATCCTGTTCCTCCTTGCACAAAGCAGCAGATATCGGTCCTGCTGATGGGATGAGGACCGTCTACGGCCCTGTCCAGCTCTCCTAGAGTAACTGCCTGTCTCCTGGAATCTCCTCCATGCTCTGGAGATTGTACTGGGAGACACATCAAATCTTCTTGCAACAGCACGCATGGATGTGCCATCCTGGAGGACAATCTGCGCAACTTCAGGAGGGTTAAGAAATCGCCTCATGCTCCCAGTCGTGATAATGACTCTAGCTAAAGCCAACACTTGTGGAAAAACAGTTAAAAAAGATCAAGAGAGAGGAACTTGAAATGGCCTCCACCTGCAAAACCAGTCCTGTTTTGGGGTCCATCTCGTTGTTGCCCCTCTAGTGCACTTGTTGATAATTCCATCAACACCAATGCAGCTGAAACTGATTAACAACCCCCTCTGCCACGTACCTGACCAAAACCTTATCAGAAAAGTGCAATTGAATTCATGCCATAACCTGATAAAAAACTGTTCCTTTAATTTTTTTGAGCAGTGTACATATCTATGTCAATGTGCATAACATGGGATCTGGTCAACCACGTTTTAACATTTTTAAAGTCATTGGGCAGGTTTGAATGCTTGTTTTGCCAATTGGGCGACAGCCAAAATACTTCTATATTGCGCTACGTGCACCCTTTTTATCAACGAGTAAAGTTGCTCATTCTGCCACCATGTTACCACAGCACAAACATTATTTGCATGAAAAAAAGTACTTTTTAGTATCTTGTCAGTACTAAATTGTTAGTATTATGTTAGTTTGGTATACCGAACATGCCTACCAGATATAAATGTATTTTGTCATTTTATATTGTGCTACATAACTTATGTAGCCTTATCTGTCTAGTAGAGCTGGTATAATTGTATGATTGTTGCTACATCAGGGGTGTAAAAGCCAGTCATATCCTGCTGTCAGAAGAGGGGCGTGTCTACCTGTCAGGGCTCCACAGTGTTTACAGTATGATGCGTGATGGGAAGCGGATGAGGATGGTGTTCGACATGCCTCATCACAGCCCCGCCCTGCTGCCTTGGCTCAGCCCTGAACTACTGCAACAGGTCAGTTTTTGCTGTTCCAAGTGAAAGGACGACCTCCTTTTGCGGAACGTTCTATAATTACTGTGCATTCTTTCTCACTCGGCAGGACCTTCGTGGTTACGGAGTGAAGTCCGATATCTACAGTTTGGGTATTGCCGCCTGTGAATTAGTGAGCGGAAGGGTGCCTTTTCAGGACATGGTCCCTACTCAGGTAATGATATGATACAGCATAGACCGGGAGACATGTCCCTGTGTAGGAAAAGCAATCAAATCCAAAGACAATTACAAATTTGCTAAGAGTGAAGTATGTGATGGGGAGTACTTGTAAAGGAAGCTTAACCTTTTAAAAGAGAAGGCTGCTGGGGGCTGCTGGGTTGTGTTTGTGTTGCTATAGTAATTGCTCAATATTAATAAACACTAAAAAAGCTAAAGCTAAAAAAAACTGGGATGAGGAAAACAGAAGACAAGTCAACCAAAAAATTTGGAAAACAAGCCAAGAGTTGGAAACAAGCAAATGTCAGGAATAATTTTAAAAAATATTTAATAGTAACATTCTAACTTGTAACAGCCCTAATGTGTCGGGTTTAGACGCTGCTTCTCAAGCTACGTGGCTTACACCCCTGCCTGCCAGACACGGCGCCCTTTCCACTCAGCAAACAGAAAGTGTCCCGGTCAGGGCTGGACTCCGGCATGGGAGAGAGCTCTGCTACCGGGAGCGCCACGCATAGCACCAGTGCACCGCCGCTTGCCACAGACGTCCTTCAGAGCCCCGCGCCCAAGAACCACTCGGCCACTCTGCACAGTTTGGTGCAACTGTGTCTACAGCAGCAGCCTGACCGCAGGTTTTCCTCTTTCACTGACAGTGGACAAGACATCTGTTCTCTTCTCTCATAAGTTACCAACACAGATTCACCTAATTTTTTTTCTCTTTGCAGACCGTCTGCCTCTGCTTTGTTGACCCACGCCTTTTTCAAGCAGGTCAGTCTGTATTTAAACTGCTGAGCTTGCTTCACAATCCTGCAGTGTCTTTCTCAGCATGTATTGCTGCAATTAAGTAGTAAAAAGCAATACTGTACCATCTTCCAACTCTTTTTTTAAATCCTCCAAATTATGTACTCATGTTTGAATTGGACTTTGTTCAAAAGAACTCAAAGCATATAGCAAATGCAGTATAATTGTAATTAGGTGTGTTATTGGGGCTGGGTGGAGAGGCAAAAAAATTATCACGATTAATATTTTCATATCATCCGATCTCAATAAATATCACAATTGATTTTTTTATTGAAGGCAAATTGGCAAATTGTCCCGTGCAGGATTGTACCAAATACCCTTTCTACGATCCGGTATGGTATTCGGGCCATGGTTTTGCTTCTTTTTCGATATGTTTTGCGTGAGTAAAGAGAACAGGTTTTTTTCCTTCTCAAATTTATCTTATTTATGTTAGTTATTTTGCTTGTCATCACAAACTTCATTCACATTTATTAAAAAAAACTTTTAAATGTGAATTATTATTTGTATTCTTTGACTACTTGCTTCTCACCAGTCGTTTGGAAAATGGCAAGCAGTGACCCAGATTGTGGAGTTTTTTAAAACTCGTACTGTAGTTTATAATTAATTAAAATACATTAAAGTGCAGTTTGAATTTAACATAAAACATTTGAATGATTATTTTACGAACAAAATGTTTTTATCTACAAACTCAAAAATTATTTAAGCAAAAAGTGTCTGCGGAGTTTTTTTAGTGCATGTTATATCAGAAGAGTTAAATTTAGAGCAATCACATATTCTGATTCTGAAATATTTAGATACAAAAAAATTTTTTTTGCTGATTATTTTAGTAGGCGTGTTCAGTAGTTAAGTTACAAAGACATTCTGTGCATGCCTGCGAGTCCGCGTTGAGGGCAGGAATACTGCGCACCACAGTAGGTTGCTCCTTCTCAATTCAGCTTCTATGCTAGTGTTAGCCATATTTGTTTTATTCTTCTGGACTCCACTTCCAGCTGAGTAAGGGGGAAGAAGCACTATGCTGATCGGACATTAATTATGTCACAAGGAGCTTGACTTTCACGACGCAGGACAGGGATGGTCACACGTACACTAACGCATTCATAGACACACACACAGGAAAATGGTCAATAAAGGCGGATTGTTCCGTGCAGGATTATCCCAAGCATCCCTAATGTTAAAGGGGAACTGCACTTTTTGGGGAATTTTGCCTATTGTTCCCAATCATTATGAGAGACATGACCATGGATGGGTTTTTTTTGCATTCGAAATATTAAATGAATGCGATCAAAAGTCCTTTTACAATAGAGCCAATGGGAGCCGCGCTATTCCGCCTATAAAGCCCTTAAAAAAACATCCAAACACCTCCATTGAGATTTTATGTACATGATGTAAGTATATATGTAATGTAACGGGCACATTTATAATAACATTTAATATTCACTTACCTGTATTTTGATCATTTTAAGCATATCATTGATATCATTAATTTAAAAAACGCATTACATTTGCTTTTTTTTATTCCTAACTGATTACTGCTCACTGCAGACTTTATGAGACATCATTTACTGTGCAAGGTCTGCTGTCAATAGGATGCTGACTGCTTGGATGTTTATATATTCCCATTTAGATGAAGAATGACCATAATCCTCACAAAGAAATGTGGTGGAGGGTCAGTGGAAACAATATTAATAATAATAATAATAATGGATTAGATTTTATATCGTGCTTTTCTATTATTAGATACTCAAAGCGCTCACAGAGAAGTGGGAACCCATCATTCATTCACACCTGGTGGTGGTAAGCTACATTTGTAGCCACAGCTGCCCTGGAGTAGACTGACGGAAGCGAGGCTGTCAGTTTGCGCCTACGGCCCCTCCGACCACCACCTATCATTCATTCACCAGTGTGAGCGGCACCGGGGGAAAGGGTGAAGTGTCCTGCCCAAGGACACAACGGCAGTGATTTGGATGTCAAGAGGCGGGCACGGCCGCTCTACCCACTACGCCATACCGCCCCTTACAAGCGTCTTTTCGTGTAGTTTTTGCCATTTCTGAGTCCTAAATGGCTGTCAAAGTGTACCAACTCGTCAGAATACGTCCTCAGACTTCTTCTGTCCAGGTGAGATGCAAGATTTATGATCTACAATAAACTCCCAGGGAGCAAGGAAGCGAGGAAACACCTCGCCAGTCGATCATGTTGAAATTGAACACAGGTTTGTGATCACCGCACAGCTATAAACAGTTTGTCTGCGTTAGCGTTAATAATAATATCACTAACACTTGGTTAATATTCCAAATCACAATGTAAATGGAGTATTGTTTGAGACTTTTGAATGGTTATTTATTACATTTTATGGGCGAAATAGAGGACCTCCCATTGGCTGCGCTGTAAGCGGAATTTATTTACAAGTTAGAGTGCATTAAAAAAAAAAGTATTTTTTAATAATTGTGAACCATAGGAAAAACTACTGTACGAGACATTTCCGCCATGTTTGATCGAGGTAATATGCAAACAGCTGATCACTGTGATTGAACTGAAATTAAATATGATCAGCGATTAGAATCATATAATCGCCCAGCCCTAGGTGTAATAGTACGTGTATTGGTAATCTATTTTTTTGGTACTGAACTCTGTTTGGTACAAAGTCATCCAGATTTTTTTACACAGTACACATTATTTGGAGACACCACATTCAGTGCAGAATAACGCAATTATTTGTTTCTCCCTTTGATTTGATATCATTTGAAGATTATTCCCCAATAGGAGCAACACTTGAAATACAATACTCTTTGAATTTTAGGTATATTTGCACAAAGTACCGGTATCGGATTGGTATCACTGATATCACAGCGAGAGCGATTCGGACCGAGAAAGCGACGAAACCCCATTAATTTGAGGGAGGATGAAAGATTTGCGGATGAGGGACGTGAGAGTGAAGGACTAGTGTGCAGTGCAGGACGTATCTTTTTTCGCTCTGATCGTAACTTCGGTACAAGGGCTCATTGGATTCCACACTTTCTCCTTTTTCTATTGTGGATCACGGATTTGTATTTTAAACCACCTCAGATACTATATCCTCTTGAAAATGAGAGTCGAGAACGCGAAATGGACATTCACAGTGACTTTTATCTCCACGACAATACATCGGCGAAGCACTTTAGCTACGGAGCTAACGTGATAGCATCGGGCTTAACTGCAGATAGAAACAAAAGAAATAATCCCCTGACTGAAAGGATAGACAGAAAATCAACAATACTATTAAACCATGGACCTATAACTACACGGTTAATGCTTTCCAGCCTGCCGAAGCTTAACAATGCTGTTGCTAACGACGCCATTGAAGCTAACTTAGCTACGGGACCTCACAGAACTATGCTAAAAACATTAGCTATCCACCTACGCCAGCCAGCCCTCATCTGCTCATCAACACCCGTGCTCACCTGCGTTCCAGCGATCGACGGAGCGAAGAAGGACTTCACCCGATCATCGACGCGGTCGAAGGCTAGTGTCGGATAGCGCGTCTGCTATCCAAGTCAAAGTCCTCCTGGTTGTGTTGCTGCAGCCAGCCGCTAATACACCGATCCCACCTAAAGCTTTCTTCTTTGCAGTCTCCATTGTTCATTAAACAAATTGCAAAAGATTCACCAACACAGATGTCCAGAATACTGTGGAATTTTGCGATGAAAACAGAGCTTTTTGTATTGGATACAATGGTGTCCGAATACTTCCGTTTCAACGATTGACGTCACACACATACGTCATCATACATAGACGTTTCCAACCGGAAGTTTCGCGGGAAATTTAAAATTGCACTTTATAAGTTAACCCGGCCGTATTGGCATGTGTTGCAATGTTAAGATTTCATCATTGATATATAAACTATCAGACTGCACGGTCGGTAGTAGTGGGTTTCAGTAGGCCTTTAAATAAACCATTCCTTGAGGCAGAGAAAATTACTTTTTGTAAAGAAGTAATACGGTATAATTATCCTTTACTTACAGTTGTATAGATGTCACGATCGATGACTCGCCTGCTGATGGCATCCTAGCAGTATACATTAATCTTGTACATTGTGTGTTATAAGATTAGATTAGAGTGCAGCATTTAAGTTTTTTTTTTATCTAGTTTTATAACACACAACATAGACAAGTTCTCCTAGTATTTATCATCTTTAGCTTGTTGTTTACTTAACTGACCCAATGTTCATGCATGCACACCAGGGCCAGTTCTAGGCAGGCATATATGAGGGGGCAGTCAGAAATGTGAAGGGGGAATCATGTGTACACGCTGCTCCATCATGCTGCAGCACTTCATTGCCTTCTTCATATACAGTAATTTGTTTGTTAGCTACAGTATGGGCCTGTTATACTTAGATTCAAATACCATGCACTAAACAGCGTGAGCAATCTAAAAAATAGCGTGTACTTTTAGTGGGCGTGGTGCGTTTGATCTACTAACACTGCGTTTGCAATTAGGTGGTGCAGACTGCCTTATTTAAATGAAGATTGTGCGTGTACTATATGGGCATCACCGCGGAGACTCTCTCATTTACTGCACATTCATGTTATCTTGCTCCTACCTTCCTGTGGCATTATGCTATGTTTTCAAACACGCAGGAGACATTTACAACTTTTTATGGGCATTTTAGAAGCAGTCGTGCAGTGCATCTACATCGACACCACTTTTTTTTCTTTTCTTTTCTTTTTTTACTACTGAAGGTGCATGGGAGAGAGGCTGCATTTACTCTGCACAATAAAAAAAAATGCATACTTCAAGAATAGTTTTTTCATATAAGCAATATTTTGATCATATATATTCTATGTGGGAAAAAAACGAACATCATTAAAAATAATACCATATGCATCAATTTAATTTGTTTTAATCAACCTCTTAAATCCTCTAACAGCTATAAAATGACACAATTATGTTGCTGAATAGACAATGTCTAATATTTTTAATTTCTGACCATCCAAATATGTTGATACACACACTTAGGACAAAGGATTCTCGTCTGTCTGTGCAGCACAAGCACTGATCCTGCAGCCTTATGTGGAACTGTCAGTTTGCACAGTTACTAAAAAAATGCAAAAAAGTGCTCACAAAACAGTGATATATGTTGATAAATCTCATTGCGCGTGTTAAGTAATTACTGTATATTAATTTGCATCTTCTCCTCCCAGTATTGTAGGCATTTTGATGATTAGCATTTATTTTGCATATTAATGAAGACAGGGATGCAAAATGAATAACACGCCTTATACTGCTCACTTAAGAGACGCAATACACTTTGCAGGACTTCAGTTGATTAACTTTACGTGTGCTATCAAGTTTGCACATGTTTTCGTACATGCAAATACGAAAACATGTATTTGCATTCATGCAGTGTTTAGTGACCAGCACCCTACGCCACAAGAAACGTAAGAAAAAGAACTCAGAACGACCGAAAAAACTACTTATTACCCTCATTTTGCCATAATCTTCATTCCCTTTGGACCAACAATCACAGTTGATCACGGTATATCTCAGATTTAAGTGCTAAGAATTAGCAAAATCCATCCATTTTTACTCCCGCTTGTCCCCTAAGGGGTCGGAAGGCAAGGTACACCTTGGTCAGGTCGCCACCTCATCGCAGGGCCAACACAGATAGACATACAACATTTACACTCACATTCACACTGTTGCCAAATTGTTCCAACATAAAAAAAGTGTATATTTTTCTGGCATTTGCTTTTACTTTACATGTCAAATATAATTTTAAATCAAACAGAGATTATACTCATTTTTAAAAGTAATTTTCAGCTGCCTCCATGTGCGTTTTTAAATTAAAATTAGGTTTTATTAAATAAATATCATTAGTCCACCACTTTCTCACCAGTGGGGCATTAAGAAAACATGTTTGAATGTTCAATTAATTAACTACTGCTTTCAAATCAGTGGCGATTGCTCTAAGTTCAGCTTCCATAAAAGGTAAAAAAAAAATTTAAGTGGTTAAATATGTACTTTTGTGTTTAGAATGTGTTGAACTTTTATTCATTATTTATTGGACCGGATGTGTTTAGTACCCTTCTATCTAGTACTGTGACCTATTTGAAAGCACCCTATCGTTTAACAGGTTCCACTTTCCTGAATTTAAAAAAAAAAAAAAAATGTCTTGTAGTTTTAAGTTGAGCTGTTTGTGACAGGTGAAGAAGCACACCAGAGGCTCCTTCCTCAGTCTTGTGTACCCAGCGGTGCCACTCACCAGCTCAGAGGGGCTGCCTTTGTCCTGCCCCCCGTCTCCCCCCTGCCATGTTCAAACTGCATCCCCGGGTGTCTGTGCTGAGGTGGCATGGGATTTCTCTTGAACCCAACAGGAAAAAGCATTGAAGGTTTGAACTCCTGTAGTTTTATTGTGATCATTACCCTGAGCCTTTAAGATTATTTTGATATTTTTTACGTTTTTATTAGAAATATATTTACAAGGTAACTGTGAAGATGCTGTAATCATCTCATGATGATGAATTTATAATATTTGCAGTGGTAGGAACCCATTGAATTTGTGTAGGGATCCTTATTTTGACTTTGTGAAAAAAAGCCAAATTTAGTGAAGTTTTCCAGTAAACCTTGCTGGGCGTCTGTACTGGTTTGGTCAGAATCAGATTCACCTTTATTGTCATTGTACTGGGGGTTACAACAAGATTTAGAGCAACAATGATGACTCTGCTGACTTATAGTAACATAAAACAAAGTATTTTAGGATTTTGTAAGTCTACAAAGATATGAACATTACATCATTTTTATGGTCGATTGTGTGGAACTGAGAATTAGGAAAATAACATTAAAAAAATACATTAGGATTTGAGTAAAATAAGTATTTGATTCTAATACAAATGGGGGTTTAGTGCATAACAGCAAACAAATCAGCTGTTTCTTGTAGTTATAGGGATTTTGATGAGAGAAACGTTACAAAACAGAATGTTTGCACCTTCAAGTTTGACAGTAGTAATGTTGTTGGATTCATATTCAACATTTCTCTGCAAACAAAGACGTCCAGTCCACTCGATGCCAAACACCTGTCATGTGACCTCATCACATTCTCCTTGTCCCTTTGTGTGACTCATTCAGGTGTTAATTGTCAAAACTTGTAGTTCATCCCAGTTTAGTGCAGGTCTACAATCCTGTCCCTGAGGTCAGCTCTTCGGTCATGCCTGTGGTGGTGTAGGGTTTGAATGCAAGAGTGTTTGTGTGACAGGTGTATACATAATGAGTTGAGATCAGGAATACTTTCTTAAAGGGACAGGACTTACTTTTGTCTTTCATGGACACGTAACCACTCTGTGGGGTCACAATCTTAGTCACTATGTTACTTATTTCCCACAGCTAAAAGCATTTTAGAACTTTTATTTTCATTTAAATGTTTATATAGTCCCTCTGTTCAAGTAAAGCAACCATAAAAAAGGATGTACTATTCATATTTTTATAAAAGGGTAAACTTGATTATTGAGCAGTGGTTCAAATACTTATTTGTATATTGAATAATTTACGCAGCAATAAGTCACTTGGATGAACACACATGTCATGAACACAAATACTTGTTTTGTTTGTGTTGCGTGTGAAATTTCTGCTGCTGTTTGTGTTCAAAATACAGTCGCAATCAAAAGTTTACATACACCTGTAAAGAACATCATGTCATGGCTGTCTTGAGTTTCCAATAATTTCTACAACTCTTATTTTTTTGTGATAGAGTGATTGGAGCACATACTTGTTGGTCACAAAAAACATTCATGAAGTTTGGTTCTTTTATGAATTCATTATGGGTCTACTGAAAATGTGACCAAATCTGCTGGGTCAAAAGTATACATACAGCAATGTTAATATTTGGTTACATGTCCCTTGGCAAGTTTCACTGCAATAAGGCACTTTTGGTAGCCATCCACAAGCTTCTGGCAAGCTTCTGGTTGAAGTTTTGACCACTCCTCTTGACAAAATTGGTTGCAGTTCAGCTACATTTGTTGGTTTTCTGACATGGACTTGTTTCTTCAGCATTGTCCACACGTTTAAGTCAGGACTTTGGGAAGGCTATTCTAAAACCTTAATTCTAGCCTGATTTAGCCATCCCTTTACCACTTTTGACTTGTGTTTGGGGTCATTGTCCTGTTGGAACACCCAACTGCTCCCAAGACCCAACCTCCGGGCTGATGATTTTAGGTTGTCCTGAAGAATTTGGAGGTAATACTCCTTTTTCATTGTCCCATTTAAAGGACCAGTTCCATTGGCAGCAAAACAGGCCCAGAGCACAATACTACCACCACCATGCTTGACGGTGGGCATAGTGTTCCTGGGATTAAAGGCCTCACCTTTTCTCCTCCAAACATATTGCTGGGTATTGTGGCCAAACAGCTCAATTTTTGTTTCATCTGACATCCCATGGACAAAGGATAAGACCTTCTGGAGGAGGTTCTTTGTTCTTATGTTCTTTACAAGTGTATGTAAACTTTTGATCGCGACTGTATATACAAACCCCAAAACCAGTGAAGTTGGCAAGTTGTGTAAATCGTAAATAAAAACAGAATACAATGATTTGCAAAGCCATCCATCCATCCATTTTCTACCACTTGTCCCTTCTGGGGTCACAGGGGGTGCTGGAGCCTATCTCAGCTGCATTCGGGCGGGAGGCGGGGTACAACCTGGACAAGTCGCCACCTCATCGCAGGGCCTTTTCAACTTATATTCAATTGAATAGACTGCAAAGACAATATATTTGTTTTCAAAATAATCATTAACTTAGAATTTAATGGCAGCAACACATTGCAAAAAAGTTGGCACAGGGACATTTTTACCACTGTGTTACATGGCCTTTCCTTTTAACAACACTCAGTAAACGTTTGGGTACTGAGGAGACCAGTTTTTTAAGCTCTTCAGGTGGAATTATTTCCCATTCTTGCTTGATGTACAGCTTAAGTTGTTCAACAATCTGGGGTCTCCGCCACACATTTTTAGTGGGAGACTGGACTACAGGCAGGCCAGTCTAGTACCCGCACTCTTTTACTATGAAGTCACGCTGTTGTAACATGTGGCTTGGCATTGTCTTGTTGAAATAAGCAGGAGCGTCCATGAAAAAGACATTGCTTGGATGGCAACATATGTTGCTCCAAAACCTGTATGTACCTTTCAGCATTAATGGCGCCTTCACAGATGTGTAAGTTACCCATGTCTTGGGCACTAATACACCCTTATACCATCACAGATGCTGGCTTTTGAAATTTGCGCCTACAGTTTCCAAGAAAAATTTGAAATGTGTACTCGTCAGACCACAGAACGCTTTTACACTTTGCATCAGTCCATCTTAGATGAGCTTGGGCCCAGCAAAGCCGGCAGTGTTTCTGGGTGTTGTTGATAAATGGCTTTCACTTTGCATAGTAGAGATGTAGCTACCAACTGTAGTTACTGACAGTGGTTTTCTGAAGTGTTCCTGAGCCCATGTAGTGATATCCTTTACACACTGATGTCGGTTTTTGATGCAGTACCGCCTGAGGGATCCAAGGTCACGGGCATTCAATGTTACGTGCAGTGATTTCTGCAGATTCTCTGAACCTTTTGATGATATTACAGACCTTAGAGAGGGTGAAATCCCTAAATTCCTTGCAATAGCTCGTTGAGAAATGTTGTTCTTAAACTGTTCACATTTGTTCACAAAGTGGTGACCCTCGCCCCATACTTGTTTGTGAATGACTGAGCATGTCATGGAAGCTGCTTTTATACCTTTTTATCACCTGTGGGATTTTCCAAATAAGGGTTTTCTTTCTCAGTCTTTTTTGCCACTTGTGCCAGCTTTTTTGAAACATGTTGCAGGCATCAAATTCCAAATGACCTAATATTTGCAAAAAATAATGTTTTCCAGTTCAAACGTTAAGTATCTTGTCTTTGCAGTATATTCAATTGAATAAAGGTTGAAAAGGATTAGCAAATCATTGTATTCTGTTTTTATTTACCATTTACACAACGTGCCAATTTCACTGGTTTTGGGGTTTGTACATACAGTATCTATGTATGTATCTATGTATGTATATATATATATATATATATATATATATATATATATATATATATATATATATATATATATAGATATATATATAGATATACGTACATGTTCAAGGCAGATGACAGACAGCGTGTGAGGCGTGTGTGGGAGAGCGGTGTATATATATATAGTGGGGCAAAAAAATATTTAGTCAGCCACCTATTGATTGTCAATGGGTGGCTGACTAAATACTTTTTTGTGTGAGTGCTCACGCACTGTGTGATGCGTCAGATTTGTGGCAGAAGTGCTTGTAGTTAGTGCATGCTGCATGCTGCCCCTGCTTGCTACTCTCTGCTTACAGCTATCGCCGCCAGCTAGCCCCTGGGTGGGTGAAAAGAGGAGCCGAGTGCGTAAGCCTCCTCCTGCTGGTACAAAGCCTCTCCATCACCAAGACTCCTGTGGTGCCTCCTCGTGGCCACGCACGGTAACTGCGTCTTTGCGGACGCAGGCTAAACTGTAGGGGATCTCGGAGCAGCAGTGGGCCCCAGAGGCGAGGCGTGCAGGCCCACCGGTGTGTGGACACGCTCTGGCGTCCGCCAACCACTGCCCCATCTATGGGTTAAATAGAACCCCCCCTCCACCCCCTTCCACTGCCTTGTGGGTATCCTCTGGAATGGAAAAGGCTAAGTGAGCAAACCCCAACAGAAAACCCGGCCTGGACTCTGTTAGGTAGTTCAGTGTGTGAAGCCCTGTTCTGGCATGTCCTGCAGCCGAACTGACGCCAAATGTATTGGTTTTCCAATCCTTTGGACAACGTCAGCAAGGCAGAGAGGGGGGCCCTGTTGCTTGGGCAACACAGGATCTCCATACACCTTGCCCAGGCCTCTTGTGCCCTGGAGAGGAAACTGCAGCTTCACTGTGCAGTGAAGGCACAACACGGGAGGTCAGCAGTTACCGGTTATAAGCCCTTTCTCGTTTGGCGTAGGGATGGACGCCAGGGGCTACCTCCGTCGGTGGGAGAGATGTTTCATCTTACTGGACAGCTACCGCCCGCCTCAAGCTGGGCAGCCCCCAGCCAATTAGGTGCTGTTCCGCCACAGCCTGCCTGCTTCATTGGGTGCATGAAGCTAAGGGACTCTTCCTGACAAGTGGACTGTAAACCTCGCACCAAGCAAAACAAATAAAACAAAGACTCCAGCACTACGTCTGGGATGCTGGAACGTCAGAACCGTGACCCCCGGACTAACTGACAACCTGCTCGATATAAGCGACGCCCGCAAGACTGCAGTCATTAACAACGAACTCCTGAAGCGACGAATAGACATCTCTACCCTTCAGGAAACCCGACTCCTCTAATCAGGCTCACTGAGAGAAAGAGATTACACCTTCTTCTGGCAGGGGAAGCCTCTGGGTGAAACCAGAGAATACGGAGTTGGCTTTGCAATCAAGAACACTCTACTAGGAGCAATAGTACTACCTACAGGTGGATCAGAGAGAATTTTAACCCTCTGCCTTAACA
This sequence comes from Entelurus aequoreus, assembly GCF_033978785.1. Classification (NCBI taxonomy): domain Eukaryota; kingdom Metazoa; phylum Chordata; class Actinopteri; order Syngnathiformes; family Syngnathidae; genus Entelurus; species Entelurus aequoreus. The sequence goes on from NC_084737.1 coordinate 57,022,449, forward strand.
CCACCATGGGACCTGTCCACCTGGTGAGTGTGTATGCACCAACACTTAGCTCCTCCCACGAAATAAAGGACAAATTCTATGATGAGCTTGAGGCGACTGTGAGAAACATCCCCAAACAAGATCAGCTCTGATCTGCTTGGTGACTTTAACGCAAGAGTTGGCTCAGATCATAACTCCTGGCCATCTTGCTTGGGTTACCATGGCATTGGTAGAATGAACGAGAATGGGCAGCGTCTCCTTGAGTTCTGCACATTTCACAATCTCTGCATCACTAACTCATACTTTCAGTCCAAACCCCGCCACAAAGTCTCCTGGAGACACCCAAGATCTGGCCACTGGCACCAGTTGGACCTGATCATAACACGGCGCTCTGACCTCAGAAGTGTCCTCCAAACCCGTACCTTTCACAGTGCAGACTGTGACACCGATCACTCCCTCGTCTGCTGTAAAGTCAAACTGCAGACAAAAATTATTTACAGAGCCAAACCTAAAGGACCCCCCGTGTGGATTGCAGCAAAGCAGCCGATCCAACTAAAACTGCTTCCTTCAACCGTGCCTTAGAGGAATCCCTCCACCAACTACCCCAGTGCAGCTCTGCCCAGCAGTACTGGGAAGGCTTACGAGACACCATCCACACCACGGCCCTAACGGTTTTTGGCAAAAGATTGCGAAGGTCCAATGACTGGTTCGAAGCCAACGCATCTGTATTGGCACCGATACTGGAAGAAAAGCGTATCGCCCTTACCAACTACAAATGCACGTCGAGTGACAATACCCTACATGCTCTCAGGGCATCAAGGAAGAAACTGCAGAATGCCTCCCGTCGCTGTGCTAACAGCTATTGGCTACAGCTTTGCAGCAACATCCAATCAGCCGCTGACTCCGGTAACATCAAAGGCATGTACGACGGCATCAAAAAGGCGCTTGGACCATTACATCACACAACTGCTCCGCTGAAATCGGCACTGGGAGAAATCATCACTGACCGCTCTAAACTCGACCGCTGGGTAGAACACTACTCCGAACTCTACGCCAGCGACAACTAAGGCTGCAGCTAACGATTATTTTTCTATCGATTAATCTATAGATTATTTTTTTCGATTAATCGGTTAATCTATAGATTATTTTTTTCGATTCATCTATAGATTATTTTTCCTTTTACCGATTATTTTTTATTTTATTTTATTTAAAATGAAGATGAAAAAATAAAAGTAGGCCAGTTTTTTCAAAAGGCATGGCTTTTATTTACAAAAATAAAAAGTATGGCCACTCAGTCAACATTGACAACAACATGACAAAATATTCTGTAACAATGTAAACATTTAAAACTTTTAACATTTAACAAAATTAAAAGTAGCTTATTTGCTTTTTAATGTGCAAATATAAAAGTAAACATCCAGTGCAAATCTTAATATTCTGCAATAGTATAAGCATTTCAAAAGTAAAAGTATTGCTTATTTTGCTTTAAAATGTGCAAAAATAAAGATAAACATCCAATACAAAAAAGTGCAAAACGAAATATTCTGTAACAACAGTGTAAACATTTCAACAAAAGTGAAAGTATTGCTTATTTGCTAAAATGTGCAAAAATAAAGATAAACATCCAATACAAAAAAGTGCCAATCTAAATATTCTGGAGCACTGTAAACATTAAGTATTGCTTTTAAAATGTGCAAAATAAACATCCAGTCCAACACAGTACACAATAACCAATTCTACTCATTCCAGTGAGTGACTAACAGTTGTAATGAAGAAAGGTTAGCATGTATACTTGCTTGGCTTCTTTTCTTGTTTACAATATTCCCAGCAGCTGAAAATAGGCGCTCAGAAGGGGTCGATGTGGCTGGAACTGAGAGGTAATTAGCCTTCACCTCAAACCAGGACTGCGAGCGAGCTGAGCTGCAGTTTAAGTTTCTAGTAGGTCAACGGGCTCATAGTGATGTTACTAGTAGTTGACTGGGAGGTGTTTATTATCATTTGGGGAGAGTCCGCTGCCTGATGCTCACCTGCTAAACACCTATCTGCTCGACGCTGAAGCGCTGACTACATGCGCTATGAATACGCACTGCTGATTGGCTGATAATGCTTTGTGTGTACCAATCAGATGGTTGTGTGGGTGGGACAATGCTGCGTGTGTACCAATCAGATGGTTGTATGGGTGGGACAATGCTGCGTGCTGAGACAGAGGCAGAGGAGCAAAGCAACTTGTTAAGACTTTAGCAGCTAAAGTTAGCTTTAGCTTAGAAACTCGTTCGGTACACCCCCGTACCGAACCGAAAGCCCCGTACCGAAACGGTTCAATACAAAACATACCGTTACACCCCTAGCAGATACAAATGACACATTCATGTTTTTGTGTAATGATGGCAACGTATGCTAACGCGGACGATTGACTAGTTGATGGTTGATGGTTTTCTTTTCAAATGTTCGTTCATAGCCGTTGTGCTGCTATGATAGGCCATTTCCGCTCGACACAGTGTGCATACAACAACATTATTAGGCTGTGTATTGAAATACTCCCACACTTTTGACGACTTTTGGCGTGCGTTTTTCCCCTCGCTCGCACAGTCTGCTTTGCGCTCCGCCATGACGGTAGTGTGACGTAAATATGCGACGCGTCGACGCACAAAAACGGCGTCAACGTATTTACGTAACCGATGACGTCGACTACGTCGACGCGTCTTTTCAGCTTTAGCGACAACACTGTCTCCGATGCAGCCTTACGCCATGTTGTGTGTCAACCTGTCATGGAAGAACTGGACATGGAACCAACAACTGAGGAGCTAAGCAAAGCGATTGACAGCCTAGCATGCGGTAAATCACCTGGCAGTGACTGAATCGCAGCTGAAATCCTCAAGTGTGGAAAGCCTGCTCTCCTCGACCAACTTCACAAGCTCCTCTGTCTGTGCTGGAGTGAATGTGCTGTCCCACAGGACATGAGGGATGCTACCATCATAACCCTGTACAAGAATAAGGGAGACAGGAGTGATTGTAACAACTACCGTGGTATCTCTCTACTCAGCACTACCGGCAAACTCTTTGCCAGAGTTGCACTGAATAGACTCCAGGTTCTCGCTGAGAAAATATACCCAGAATCTCAGGCAGGGTTCAGAGCAGGAAGGTCTACTACTGACATGATTTTCTCTCTGAGACAGCTGCAGGAGAAGTGTAGAGAGCAGAGAAAACCACTCTACATGGCATTTATTGACCTTACGAAAGCTTTCGACCTTGTGAGCAGGAGTGGCCTCTTTCAGCTGGTTGAACGAATAGGCTGTCCCCCCAAACTCCTTTGCATCCTCCAGTCCTTCCACACTGACATGCATGGCACCATCCAGTTCGATGGGTCCACATCAGACCCCTTCAAAATCTGCTGTGGTGTCAAGCAGGGATGCGTGCTGGCGCCCACCCTGTTTGGGATCTTCTTTTCCCTCCTCCTGCGCCAAGCATTTGGTACAGCAACTGAAGGAGTCTACCTTCACACAAGGACAGACGGTAAACTGTTCAACCATGCCCGTCTGAAAGCCAAAACAAAGGTCAGGCCACTCGTCACGCAGTGGTAGCACACTCCCAGGAGCTCCTGCAAACCCTAATGGACCAGTTCACCAAAGCCTGTCAGGACTTCAGCCTGACCATCAGTCTGAGCAAAACCAAGACGATGGGACAGGGAACTGAACCACCCCCCTCTATCACCATCAACAACTACACCCTGGAAGTCGTAAACACCTTCACCTACCTCGGTTCCACCATCACCGACAACCTGTCACTCGATGCCGAACTCAGTGGCCGTATCGGAAAAGCTGCCTCAACTTTTGGGAAGCTTACAGCGAGAGTATGGGAAAACCGCAAGCTCACTATCCACACTAAGGTGCAGGTGTACAGAGCCTGTGTCACCAGCACTCTACTGTACGGTAGTGAAACCTGGACCCTATACTCCCACCAAGAGCGGCGGCTAAACATCTTCCATCTTCGCTGCCTTAGGCGTCTGCTGGGCATCACCTGGAGGGACAGGATCACAAACCAATCAGTCCTGGAAAGAGCACAGCTTCCCAGCATGTGCTCCCTACTGAGGCAGCGACGTCTCCGCTGGCTGGGCCATGTCCGGCGGATGGACGATGGGCGAATCCCAAAGGACATCCTCTATGCTGAACTCCCAACTGGCAAGAGGCAGATTGGCCGTCCCCAGCTGCGTTACAAGGACGTCTGCAAACAAGACCTCAAGTCTTTTGACATCAGCCCCGACAGCTGGGAAGATGCAGCCCAGGACCGCCTTCAGTGGCAGCAGGCACTCCGCAGCGGGCTGCTCAAGTCAGAAACCACCCTGGCCCAACACCATGAGGCTAAGAGGGCAAAGAGAAAGAAACAGGGCTCTGCGACACCGGCAACATCTACGGGACCGGTCTGGATATGTGACATCTGCGGCCGGGAATGTCTCTCACGAATTGGCCTACACAGCCACAGGAGACACTGCGACAAGACCTGACTCCGAGGCACAGGAAATCAATGGTCTTCCGAGACTGCGATGCCGATGATGATGATATACAGTGGGGCAAAAAAGTATTTAGTCAGCCACCCATTGATTGTCAATGGGTGGCTGACTAAATACTTTTTTGCCCCACTGTATATATATATATATATATATATATATATATATATATATATATATATATATATATATATATATATATATATATATACATACATATATATATATACACACACACAGTATATATTAGGGCTGCCAAAGTTATATATAGAACTATAAGTTCCTTTTAACAGCGATAATTTTTTTAATGATCTCCATCTTTCAAAGGCATCCCCGATACAAATCCTCGTTTTGTTCCTGACTTTGTCATGAATAAGTTGAGAATCGTAACTACGCCTTTTATATTTACTAAGGTTTGATATGCTTAGTAACTTTACCAGTGGCAGTAGCCAGATGAAGGTGGTGGTGTGTAACTGGCAACCTGGAAGTGAAACACTCACAGACTTTCTAATTGGTCAAACGGTGGAGGGCGGGGCATCGTAATGAAAACAATAAGATTTTGGGGCTGTAAATCTAATTTTAAAATGAGCATATCCCGACTGAACTACTGTTATCAGTTATAAAGGTATTCGAAAAGAACATGATTTATTAATGCCTTGACATATCAGGGCCATTTAATGATGACTTGACATGCAATTATTACACATGGCACCTTTAAATGATCTGTCTCGGCTGCACCTATTAATGACGAAAAATTATATCTTTCTGCGATTATCGCGATTCATTTTGAGTTAACTATGAACAAAATGTAAATAGTTTAAATGTTTGACAGCCCTATAGTATATGTGTGTGCATGCATGCATGTGTATATTATATATATATATATATATATATATATATATATATATATATATATATATAAATATATATATATATATATATATATATATATATATATATATATATATATATATATATATATATATATTTAATTTGAACAAATTAGAATTAAGAACTATTTATATTATACACGTTAAAAATATATAACTAAAATTATATGTACTATGATATAATTAATGCAATATTTTTTTCAAACATTTTTATAAATGTATACTGTATGCGTCCGTGCCTACTGTATGTGTCTGACTTTAGGGATACTCTGTAGGGCTAACTTGCATGGAATCTGTGCCGTCTAATGTTGTGACATACATTTACAAAAATGGGGATCCTACTCAACGTGAGTGACGTCTGTGTTGTATTTGACGTTTACATTAGAGAAGTTTCCTACCTGATGAGCAGCCAAAGAAGAAAAGTGTTGAGAGAGAAATTAAGCAACATTCAGTTTGTGTTACTGTGATTCTGTGCACTGTGATTTTTTAATATATTATCAACTATTAAAAACAATATGCAAAGTATTTTAGTTTTGTTGTGTCGTATCCTTATTATATTCAGTGTGATATCCTGATTGTAATAACTTAAATATGACAGACGTAACAGGAAGGAAGGATTTGAAGGCAAGCACTTTTGGGCTTTTAAAAAATTAATATATAAATCAATATATGTAAAAATGACAGTAATAAAGGGTTGTCTCACTCTCAGCCAGCGGTAGTGTTGAATGTGAGCGTTTGAAGACAGCATCTCTTTTAGGCGGTAAGGTTAATTAATGAGGCACTGATTTTTATTGTCAACCTTAACTTCTTGTACTGTGTACAATGTTGATAAAGGTTGTTCATGAAAAGGATGATTAAGAAGAGAATCAATCAGTTTCAAATAAAACTAAACAATTTGTGGTCATATGTTGTATAAGAAGTCCTTGTGCTTGTCATTCTTTAGGAAGCTTGGTTACTTTGTTTTTAGAGTTCACTTTTTTCACAGGCTTAAAAGTTTCTCAGTTGCTTTCGACAAGCACCTGCCAGCTCACCTCCTCATGGTCGCTATATGACATGTTTGATTGTCAAGAAAAACGTTAAGTATGTTATGACATGGCGGATGGCTTCAAAGAGATTTGCAAAGGGAAGCGGTGCTCTGTCAACATTGTGTATGGTGAGGACGGTGTGCAGCTGAACTTGGGATGTTTAATCAGTGAAAATAATACTTTGAAGGCCTCCTCAATCCCACCTATGTCTTATGTTCTATGAGAAATCAGTACCTTATGGTAGGCTATCCTATCTCTGGGACTGAGGTTGCCATGGTAGTTAAGAAGCTTCTCGGTGGCGGGCCCTAGAGGTAGATGAAGAGATTTATCTGGAGTTTCTCGAGGCTCTGCATGCTGTAAAGGCGTCTTGGTTGACTAGACTCTACTGCATTGATGATATTACAGACCGTAGATGGTGAAATACCTATTTCCTTGCAATAGCTGGTTGAGAAATGTTGTTCTTAAACTGTTCGACAAATTGCTCACGCATTTGTTGACAAAGTGGTGACCCTCGCCCCATCCTTGTTTGTGAATGACTGAGCATTTCATGGTAGCTGCTTTATACCCAATCATGGCACCCACCTGTTCCCAATTAGCCTGTTCACCTGTGGGATGTTCCAAATAAGTGTTTGATGAGCATTCCTCAACTTTCTCAGTCTTTTTTGCCACTTGTGCCAGCTTTTTTGAAACATGTTGCAGGCATCAAATTCCAAATGAGCTAATATTTGCAAAAAATAACAAAGCTTTTCAGTTTAAACGTTAAGTATCTTGTCTTTGCAGTTTTTTCAATTGAATATAGGTTGAAAAGGATTTGCAAATCATTGTATTCTGTTTTTATTTACGATTTACACAACGTGCCAACTTCACTGCTTTTTGGTCTTGTACAAACACACACATATATATATATATATATATATGTATATATATATATATATATATATATATATATATATATATATATATATATATATATATATATATATATATATATATATATATATATATATATATATATGTATATATATATATGTATATATATATACATATATATATATATATATACATATATATATATATATACACACACATACACATATATATATATATATATACATACATACATACATATTTATATATATGTATACACACACACACACACACACACATATATACATACATATATTCATCCATCAAACACACATGTACCCACATATACGTTTCCCATTTCCATATGAGTTGGGAAATTTTGTTAGATGTAAATATAAACGGAATACAATGATTTGCAAATCATTTAACCCATATTCAGTTGAATATGCTACAAAGACAACATATTTGATGTTCAAACTGATAAACTTTTTTTTTTTTTGCCAATGATCATTACCTTTGAATTTGATGCCAGCAACACGTGACAAAGAAGTTGGGAAAGGTGGCAATAAATACTGATAAAGTTGAGGAATGCTCATCAAACACTTATTTGGAACATCCCACAGGTGAACAGGCAAATTGGGAACAGGTGGATGCCATGATTGGGTATAAAAGTATATTCCATGAAATGCTCAGTCATTCACAAACAAAGATGGGGCGAGGGTCACCACTTTGTCAACAAATGCGTGAGCAAATTGTTGAACAGTTTAAGAAAAACCTTTCTCAACCAGCTATTGCAAGGAATTTAGGGATTTCAACATCTACGGTCCGTAATATCATCAAAGGGTTCAGAGAATCTGGAGAAATCACTGCACGTAAGCAGCTAAGCCCGTGACCTTCGATCCCTCAGGCTGTAGCGACATCAGTGTGTAAAGGATATCACCACATGGGCTCAGGAACACTTCAGAAACCCACTGTCAGTAACTACAGTTGGTTGCTACATCTGTAAGTGCAAGTTAAAACTCTGTTATGCAAGGCGAAAACCGTTTATCAACAACACCCAGAAACGCCGTCAGCTTCGCTGGGCCTGAGCTCATCTAAGATGGACTGATACAAAGTGGAAAAGTGTTCTGTGGTCTGACGAGTCCACATTTCAAATTGTTTTTGGAAACTGTGGACGTTGTGTCCTCCGGACCAAAGAGGAAAAGAACCATCTGGATTGTTATAGGCGCAAAGTTGAAAAGCCAGCATCTGTGATGGTATGGGGGTGTATTAGTGCCCAAGACATGGGTAACTTACACATCTGCGAAGGCAGCATTAATGCTGAAAGGTACATACAGGTTTTGGAGCAACATATGTTGCCATCCAAGCAACGTTACCATGGACGCCCCTGCTTATTTCAGCAAGACAATGCCAAGCCATGTGTTACATCAACGTGGCTTCATAGTAAAAAAGTGCGGGTACTAGACTGGCCTGCCTGTAGTCCAGACCTGTCTCCCATCGAAAATGTGTGGCGCATTATGAAGCCTAAAATACCACAACGGAGACTCCCGGACTGTTGAACAACTTAAGCTGTACATCAAGCAAGAATGGGAAAGAATTCCACCTGAGAAGCTTAAAAAATGTCTCTCCTCAGTTCCCAAACGTTTACTGAGTCAGAGGTGGGACCAAGTCATTGCTTTGCAAGTCACAAGTAAGTCTCAAGTCTTTGCCCTCAAGTCTCGAGTCAAGTCCCGAGTCAAGACAGGCAAGTCCCGAGTCAAGTCCAAAGTCAAGACTGGAAAGTCTCAAGTCAAGTCACAAGTCCTGCATTTTGAGTTTCGAGTCCTTTCAAGTCCTTTTAACCACAGATCAATATTTTTACACAGATTGTGTATGCTTTTAAAACGCTGTATTTATTTATTAAAACAAGTGCATTTGAAATAGCAAGAAAAAAAATAGTACTGACATTGCAATTCATAATAGCACTATTAACCAGTCATTTTAATAGTTTAAACAATTTTAAACATTTAACTAATTCCTTTACAGAATAAACACATTTGCAAAAACAAGTGCAACTGTACTTATTTGTACAAAAGTGTTAACATTGTATTTCCATGGCATATTGCATTGTAACTAGTTCCACAGCAGTTTCTATTCTGTTCTTACCTTATCTCATTGATCTCATCTCATACTGTATGTGTGTTGATGTGTGCATACACATGAAAAACATAACAAATACATGAACATAACAATGAACAGAGTTGTACTTTTTAGATGTCAGGGCCCTATGCAATATGTACGCATATTCTTAATATAGTATACATTTTAACTGACCTTTATTTGACTGTTTGTCTTTTTGTAGGTGGCTAAAATACGCGGTGCTGCTGACCGCCGTCTAACGTTATGTTACTGTGTGTGATACATTGACTAACGTAACGTTAAGTGTAGGTACCTCATGCAACCCTGCTTAAAAAAAATCACTTGATAAAAAGTATGAATAAGGTAGCAAACTGCAGTGGACGCAACATATTGCCGTGTTTGCAATGACGTTATAACCATAGATATCTTATAAGTAGATGCAGTTTTGGTTGCTGTGACGCGAGCGAATTGCATCTTGAAGTGGTGATGAGGAGCCGGCGAGCTGCCTAAACTGACAGTTGACAGGTAGAAAACAAAGATGGTGTTCAGCGTTGAGCGGACTGTTGAAAATAGGAATTGGGGGATTACTTTTCACAAGTAAGATTTAACATTAATGTACTATTGGTACTATTGGTTGTATTTTATGAAAATAACATTACCACAGAGTTGAGAAGGAGCAAAGATCTTCAATATTTGTATGTGAAAATCACAAATAAATCTTCTGGGGGAGGATGACGCCCCTACAGGGGTTTGGTTTACAAACTTTCAGCCCCACCTAAAACAAAATTCACCAGCCGCCACTGATTATGGTGCATTCTCATTTTAGGAAAAATATAAGACAATACTTTCTTAACAGTATAATTGTAACCAGGAATAAGTCTTCAAGTAACAATATTCAAATACTAACATTGTTGGGTAAGACAGCATTTGGTTTTATTCTGAATCCAGTGAAACAGATTGGTGGTTTTAGCTGATATAAGACTTTCAGGTGTTTATATATGTTTAAGTATTTGGCAGACGTTTTTATCCAAAGCGAAATACATATATAACAATCACTGTAAACATGATCATTTAAGGGAAGAATGTAATACAAAATATCAATACAAAGTGTCACGACAGAATAAACTCTCTGCTGCTGCAGCAACAGAGATACGGTCTATAAGATATATAGATATCTAATGTATTCATACATTGTTTATGTAGCATGTATATACAACGTAATCATATTGTTTCTTCAACTTAAAAATAGCTGACCGTTTTTTTCCCCCTTCTCTGGGTTTATATTCCCAGTTTTGATCTCGGACATCTGGTCACTTATAGCATATAAGAATATTCTATTACTGTTAAGCAAACTATGAATAATAAAACATGTGTCCGTTATCATAGCTACACGTATGACAAAAAAAACGCGTGAAAATGAGTGGTATTCAGTGAGGTAAAATGAATTAAATGCGCTGACAGTTCATTGCTCCTGCCAAATGAATTGCACTGAGTGGAGCGGATCCCCACTCCAAGATGGCGGCCCCGCGTCTCGTCTGCACCAGTAAGCAGTAGCGCTCGATGCTGCGTCTACTTATAAGAAGTCTATGGTTATGACGTTAGCAGTGAGTTTACAGCCTCACTGATTTAACTACACAGCAAATAAAAGTCATGTTACTTAGCCAATAAACGTTATCTTACATTCAAAACTTACCCTTCTTAGTGCAACTTCAAATGTCGAACGAAGTTGGAAGTTGTTGCGTCTCCGTCTGTAATATTCGAACTGCGTAATTTGCATACGGCGATTCGTTTTTTGTTGACCAAGTCGTAGTTTTTATACCCGAACGAAACCAACTTTGGTATAAATCTTTCTCACTGGCGCGTTGTTTGACAACTCTTGTTCAGTGGTTGTCCTGCAATTTGATTGGCTGAATGCTGTGTGATGAAAACAATGTAGATCTAATTTCACACGCAGCACACACGCTGATAGACAGACACGTACAAAATGAAAGCTACGGAGCGCTCCCAAATAACTTTTTAAGCTTTAGTTTTTGGGGAAAGTAGCAAGTCATGTCAAGTCAAAAGGCTCAAGTCCAAGTGAAGTCACAAGTCATTGATGTTAAAGTCTAAGTCGAGTTGCAAGTCTCTTTACATTTTGTCAAGTCGAGTCTAAAGTCATCAAATTCATGACTCGAGTCTGACTCGAGTCCAAGTCATGTGACTCGAGTCCACACCTCTGCTGAGTGTTGTTAAAAGGAAAGGCCATGTAACACAGTGGTGAATATGCCCTTTCCCAACTACTTTGGCACGTGTTGCAGCCATGAAATTCTAAGTTAATTATTATTTGCAAAGAAAAAAATAAAGTTTGAGTTTGAACATCAAATATCTTGTCTTTGTAGTGCATTCAATTGAATATGGGTTGAAAAGGATCAGCAAATCATTGTATTCCGTTTATATTTACATTAACACAATTTCCCAACTCATATGGAAACGGGGTTTGTACATACACACACACGCATACATACATATACACTTACTATATATATAAACATACAAATATAAACCAATACAGAATATATTTATACCTGTATATAAATACACATATATATATATATCATTACATACATATATATGTACATACACATTTATACACAGACACACACATACATACATACACACAGATTTCACCATATACTGTACATACATACATACATACACAGGCACACACTCATGCACATCCATACAGGTATATACACACAAACATAATTGAAAAATAAATAATTCAGAAAAAGATAGACTAAATGAAAAAATAGATAAAATAATAAATGAGTCAAAAAAACAAAACAGGAGAGTTGCAGGGCAGTTGGGCAGCACCGCCGGGGCCCCAACCCGACACCAGACAGCGCAGGGCGGCCCAAGCCACACCCCGCCCCACCCCCCAGCGGAAGGAGGAAACCCAAGGAGACGTGAAGCCAGGGGGTCATGAGCTGGCCCCTGCCCGACAGTGACAAGCCCCCCAGGCCCCCGCCCAACCACCCACGAGAGGGACCCACAGAGATCAGAATTCTGTCAGTTGTTGTTTTGATCGAGCAGACATTCTTTCCACAACTACATAATCAAATAAAATGTTTTTGTAAAGGTTTACGCATAAATTATTTTTGATTTTCAATTCATGAGAATAGTTTTCTTGGCGATGTCTAATGCGTTGATAAGGAGCTTTGTCTTGTTTGTATCAACATCAGTTGCAGAGAGATCATCCAACAGGCAGAGTGGGGGGGGATGGAAATCTGTAAGGCTAATGACAGGTTCTCGTATAATCCACGCCAGGAGTTATTCACGGGAGCACAGGAGCACATTGAGTGTAAATAGTTATCTACTTTATTATCTGAGCAGAGCACACAAATGTTAAGTCAGCTAAACCCATTTTATACATTCTTAGACCGGTGTAATGTATTCTGTAAAGTATTTTGAGCTGAATCAGCCGTAAATTTGGGTTCTTAATCAAACGAGAAGTATTGAGGCATATTTGTTTCCAAAATTCTGGGTCACAGCTTGGCACCAGCGACGCCACAGGAGTTGCCGGAATGACGCTACATCATCAAACCGCCTTCGGGACTCCAGCTCTTGATTTTCTGTCGGGGTTTACTCCCTTCACCTTACCCTCGAGTGGGTTGACCGCAAGGCAGCGGTGGTTTTGAGATTGTAGATTTCCTTCTCCTAGATGGGCTGCCTTACCGTAGTTTCTCTTTAAATATCCTTCTTGAAAATGGCCTCGCAAATATATGTGTTGTCTTGTCTAATCATAAAAGATGCAGACGAGGAGTGTTTGCTGAGTTCTTAAAGTTTACTCCTCAGCATGCTCGTCAATAACATCCCAACATTAACAACCTAAACGTGGCTACTGCACATGCTCTTTACTACTGTGGCATGCTGGGTAATGGTGTTCTTATGTTACCTGGCTCATAACGTCACTATATATCTGCCTTTGGCCATCTAGAAGGCCTTACTGACAACAACTCGTGATCTATCGCAACTGTCTGTCAAATGTTTGTGTCCGTCACTTACAGTGCAAAGACGCCCACATTGCTGAATCTGAAAGCTTCTGGCAGATTTAAGATAGCTGAATACTGATTGGATAAAAACTCTACAAACTAAAAATAACAGCGCTGGATGGAGCATAATATGACATGAAGAGAAATGTAATACTTTTAGGTATTTAGGGAAAGTAAATTAAAAATTACTTTTATCTTTAATTATGATCATGATTTCTGGTTATGTTAGGCCAGCAGAGAAGGCCTTGCTGGCCCTGACGCCCACCACTGGCGTATATTAATACTTTTAAGTAGGGATGTCCGATAATGGCTTTTCGCCGATATTCCGATATTGTCCAACTCTTGATTACTGATACTGATATATACAGTCGTGGAATTAACACATTATTATGCCTAATTTGGACAACCAGGTATGGTAAAGATAAGGTCCTTTTTAAAAATAAAAAATAAAATAAGATAAATAAATTAAAAACATTTTCTTGAATAAAAAAGAAAGTAAAACAATATAAAAACAGTTACATAGAAACTAGTAATTAATGAAAATGAGTAAAATTAACTGTTAAAGGTTAGTACTATTAGTGGACCAGCAGCACGCACAATCATGTGTGCTTACGGACTGTATCCCTTGCAGACTGTATTGATATATAATGTAGGAACCAGAATATTAATAACAGAAAGAAACAACCCTTTTGTGTGAATGAGTGTAAATGGGGGAGGAAGGTTTTTTGGGTTGGTGCACTAATTGTACGTGTATCTTGTGTTTTTTATGTTGATTTAATAAAAATATATTTTTTATTTTTTTTAAAAAACGATACCGATAATTTATTGGCCGATAATATCGGCATGCACATCTCCACTTTTAAGCAGTTGTGTTTTCGAATAATTTGGCTAATAAAGGGTAAGTTAGACATTGGGATCTCCCGGCTGAGTGATTGTTCAATATCTAACCATAATTAACCATAAACCTGCTCAGTGGCCTTGCGGTTAGTGTCCGCCCTGAAATCGGTATGTTGTGAGTTCAAACCCCGGCCGAGTCATACCAAAGACTATAAAAATGGGACCCATTACCTTGGCACTCAGCATCAAGGGTTGATTTGGAGCTTAAATCACCAAAATGATTAACGGGCGTGGCCACCGCACCTGCTCACTGCTCCCCTCACCTCCCAGGGGGTGAACAAGGGAATGGGTGAAATGCAGAGGACACATTTCACCACACCTAGTGTGTGTGTGACTATCATTGGTACTTTAACTTAAATGATCTAAGAAGTTGGGCTGATCCATTTTAATATGTATGCAATTGGGGAGTTCTAGACCCCCATATTCCTTGGGGTTTTGTAATGTTTTAAGGCTGTTTCGTGCTGGTTTACTTTTCCAAACAAACGGATTGATGTGTCTTCCGACACAGCAGATTATCCTCAATCCATTTTGGGATTGGGGAGTAATTCACGCGATTTAGATGTGATATTGTGGAGGATTGATACCCAGGTATTTAATGTTGCCTTTGTGCAGTGGAATCGATGAGGTGCTCTGAAAGTCCAAATGAATAGGTAACATAGTAGATTTGGATTAGTTGATGGATTAATCTGAAATAGAACTGAATTCATCAATGAGTGAGATTGTGTGTTGAAGAGAAGAATGTGTCCAAGTAATACATCACATGGTGCTGCCTTCATGACCAAACCTTGGATAAGTGGAAGAAGCTGGGTGGACGTTATCTTGGCGACAAACAGAAACAGACACGCACTTTCAAACCCACTTTATGAAAGATTTTATACCAAATGCATCCTTGAATGACTTGTGTTGTTATCTGGTACTATACCGAACATTAAATACAATCCATTTGACCTCTTGATATGAGGGGAGGCTCGGCTTTCCACATCCTTCTTATTTTTTAGGGAGTGATCCTGGGACGCTGGGACTCACTGCTGAACCCTCTGGAGGTGTCGTGGGCCTATCAGCGAAACACTGAGGAAGGGGGGCGCCCACTTGATAACCCAGAGGATGCCTTCACTCACTTGACCATCCCACAAAGTCGCATAGGTGTCTCAAGTATGCATTAGGGGATTGTAACATCTAGTCCTACACAACAGATCTGTCTGAATTTTTTTTTTTTTTAAACAATTAGCATTAGAGATGTCCAATAATGGCTTTTTTTGCCGATATTCGATATTCCGATATTGTCCAACTCTTAATTACCGATACCGATATTGATATATACAGTTGTGGAATTAACACATTATTATGCCTAATTTTGTTGTGATGCCCCGCTGGATGCATTAAACAATGTAACAAGGTTTTCCAAAATAAGAGAACAACTTCAACTCAAGTTATGGAAAAAGGTGCCAACATGGCACTGCCATATTTATTATTGAAGTATAAAAGAAAGGGCATCTCTATCCTCCTTCAAAACCGCACTAAAAGTTCACCTCCAGGTACCTGTCAGACACAGCGTGCACGTGCTACAGGTGGTTTGTGACGTCACTTTCCGCTTCCGCCCGGTCTGATAGAATCGGATGCCTTTTATATCCCCACATATTTATTACGTTACATATTTAATATTAACATGATTATTTAATACGCCTGTAACAGTTTATAATAAGTAAATGGATGACATAATAAGTATATATATATTTATTTTCCCAGCTGAGCACAAGTTAACTGTGACTGGCAATATTTATTATATATATACGCCTCGATGGACCCCTATGGCCATTACATCCCCCCCCCCCCTTATGGGGACCATAATAGGGTTTCATGTTTACCACATTAATAGTATCCACCTTACACTTATCAGTCAACCAACGAATACTGTAATTTACAGGACCTAACTTTTTCTCTACCCGCACAGGCCCTAACCATCTGGGTACAAGTTTGGCAGAGAATTTACTTGAAGCTTTGGAAAGTGGGTGCGCCCTAATCCAGACCAGATCCCCAACTACAAAGTGTACATCTTTGTGTCGTGCATTATAATATCTGGCTTGTCGAGCTTTGGACGCGCCTACAAGTCTCTCCACTTCCTCCTTTAGGTGTGTGTGTGTAAGTATGGTGTGATATGCAGATGTGTGTGGTGGTGGAGCTTTGTGCACCAGTCGTTCCAGGGGTCCCATCAGATCCCGCCCGAGAGTCAACCTGGCAGGGGTTGAACCAGTCGTCTCATGGACAGCGGTGTTAAGGGCAAACCGGAATTCAGGCAGCCACTTATCCCAGTCCTGATGATGGTTCCCTACAAAGGCGGCAATCATGGTCTTGAGGGTGCGATTGACTCGTTCTGTCATGTTGGTTTGTGGGTGGTAAGCTGTGGTTAGTTTATGGGTTACCCCCCAGGATTCGCACAGACGGGACATCAGTTGGCTTGTGAACTGTGGCCCTCGGTCAGACACAAGATATGTGGGAACTCCCCAGCGAGTGAAAATGTCATTTTTGACCTTTTTTGTGGACTTTCCATTGGCCTGTGGAGAACCGGGACGACGGAGACTTTTTCCAGGAGGACTTTGAGTTGGATGCGCAGACACGGTACGGTGAGTACGCTGCTGAGGCTTGCAAA
The DNA here is from genome assembly GCF_033978785.1 of Entelurus aequoreus. Classification (NCBI taxonomy): domain Eukaryota; kingdom Metazoa; phylum Chordata; class Actinopteri; order Syngnathiformes; family Syngnathidae; genus Entelurus; species Entelurus aequoreus. The sequence continues at coordinate 57,039,407 of NC_084737.1, forward strand.
CATTTCATCGCTTGCCCGTACATGCATGTCACGTACGTAACTTTGGGGACTGTGGGGAAATATATGTGTTATATGAACTTTGGGCTGTGGGATTGAGTGTGTTGTGCAGGTGTTTGATTTATATTGGCGGGTTATATGGACGGGAGGGGGGAGGTGTTTGCTATGCGGGATTAATTTGTGTCATATTAAATATAAGCCTGATCGTCTTGTGGCTAATAATTATACATGTCTTGTGTTTATTTAATGTATTAATCATTCCCAGTTGAATATCAGGTCCCACCCGTGACTCCTTAATTTGCGTAGTGGCAAAGACACCCGGGGAACTTGGGTGCGTTTGTTACAAGGGGTTCTGGGTATTTGTTCTGTTGTGTTTATGTTGTGTTACGGTGCGGATGTTCTCCCGAAATGTGTTTGTCATTCTTGTTTGGTGTGGGTTCACAGTGTGGCGCATATTTGTAACAGTGTTAAAGTTGTTTATACGGCAACCCTCAGTGTGACCTGTATGGCTGTTGACCAAGAATGCCTTGCATTCACTTGTGAGTGTGTCAAAAGCCGTAGATATTATGTGACTGGGCCGGAACGCAAAGGCAGTGCCTTTAATGTTTATTGGCGCTCTGTACTTCTTCCTATGTCCGTGTACACAGTGGCGTATACCGGTAATTTTGAAACCGATACCGATAATTTCCGATACTAAATTTTAAAGCATCTATCGGCCGATAATATCGGCAGTCCGATATTATCGGACATCCCTAATTAGCACCATACAGAAAACATATTTACAACACAATTCAATATTAAAATAATACTTTTTTTTGTTCTTAGCTTTTTGTTGTTCATGATGGCAGGTGAGGCTCTGACAAAGGCAAATAAATGGTAAGTTTAATTCATGTGATAATTCCTTCCGGCATGCGTGATACGTAGAGCAGAGAATTGTAAACACGCTAGCATGTAGCATTTGTTTCCCACTATCTTATCAAGAGGTCAAGTTGATTGTATTTAATATTCAGTACAGTACACGATGACAACACAAGTCATTCAAGGATACATTTGGTATTAAACAGTGTTTTTTAAGCATAGGGCCATTGTTGGGCCGTGAGCGCCCCCTAAAGGACGCCAAAATATATCGTTTCTCAGCTGTGGTCCGTACGCTTTGTTGGGTCTGTTCCTGTCTTGTGCTATATGTATTATTTATTGCTCATTTCTTTGTTTTTTTTTACCTTGTTTTACTTTGAGCTGTATGTAGAAATGGCGGCGCTGAAGTGGCAGCTGGTTGCATCAACTTTGTGTTATTTTAATGTCTTTTATATCCTTATTTTCTGTGATGTTTCCTTCTCGTGTTTCTTATCTTCTGTGGACTTTTTGTATCTGCACTGCAACCACATCATGTGGGATGGATGAAGTCTATCCTATCCTATTTTGTGTGGGCTGCTATAATACTCAGTTGTAATACACTTTTTCACCACTCGTGGCAGTAATGATGATATTAAACCGAAAAAGTCTGGACTGAGCTAAAGTCATGGAAAAGTTTATTCAGCGCAAAACTATTGACTAAAGTGGTGAATCTTTTATGCGCACTTACATTTTATTCACAGTTAAGAAACATGTTCCTTATTAATTTTGTTATATAGTTGGAATTTATTTCAGCACTGTTTAATTGTATATAAAAAACAAAAACTGTTTATCAGTCTCTATGAGTGCCTTTTTTGCAATATATTTGATTACTTTTTATTTTAGTAATCAGCCTGACCTAAGTCTAGATAATAGTCTTTGTGATTACCACACAGCTTTGTAAGGGCAGTCTAGTTTCAATCAGTGAATGTCCTGCGAACACCTGGATGAACGAGAGCGTCCATAGACATGGATTTATATCATTTGACAAGGTCTATCCTGTTTAACTGTCAGTAGGTTGAACATACAGTAAATATTCAATATGATTAAAATCAACAATAATTCAGTGTTACTATTTGAGTGGGCCCTGGGCCATTCTGTAGTGGAAAAATTGGGCCCGAAGTCAAAAAGGTTCAGTAAGAACCAATGTTATAGAGCACAGGTGTCAAACTCAAGGCCCGGGGGCCAGATCTGGCCCGCAAACACCTGGAAATTACATCAATAAAGTACTTAATATTTTCTCACTAAATGTAATTGATTTGTTTAATTTTGACAGAAAAAAATCAATGTGCTGCTTGAAATTGCACACCTTTTAAACTTTAATAGCATCGAATATTGCAACAAATATTACAGAATATTATCATACTTTCCAATCATTTTTTTGTCTAAATAAAAATAACTACTTAAATATCTGCTTGACTTATGATTTTACAGCAAACTACCCATCAAATTAATAAAAATTACCACATTTTACGGTGTTCCTTACAACATATTAATGTAAATTGAAAAAAACTACAATTTTTTTGGTGTTAAAATTCTGTTGAGGGCAGGTTAGTGCATCTGCCTTACAACACGAAGGACCTGAATAGTCGTGAGTTCAATCCCGGGCTCGGGATCTTTCTGTGTGGAGTTTGCATGTTCTCCCCGTGACTGCGTGGGTTCCCTCCGGGTACTCCGGCTTCCTCCCACCTCCAAAGACATGCACCTGGGGATAGGTTGATTGGCAACACTAAATTGGCCCTAATGTGTGAATGTTGTCTGTCTATCTGTGTTGGCCCTGCGATGAGGTGGCGACTTGTCCAGGGTGTACCCCGCCTCCCGCCCGATTGTAGCTGAGATAGGCTCCAGCGCCCCCCGCGACCCCGAAGGGAATAAGCGGTAGAAAATGGATGGATGGATGGATGGATGGAAAATTCTGTTGACTGAGCTGCCATATTTTTACTGTAAAATCTTGTTTTTAACAGTGTATTACTGTAAGCGGAAAAACGATACATTTGTTTTTTACGGTAGAAAAACTGGCAGCTAAATTGCCAGAATAAAAAAAGGAACTTGTACTATTTTTCCATGAACATTATAATGTTGTAAAAACCAATGTAAATTAAAAACATTGGTAAAAACATGTACATTTAAAATTCTGCCAACTAAGCTGACAGCTTTTTCCGTAAAAAACAAAACAGTGGTATTGTTTTTATATTTACCGTAAAATGTTGTAAGGAATTAAAAAATACTATTTTACAGTAACATTTTGTAAATGTAAAGTTTTTACTGTAAAATTGACAGTCCATCCATCCATCCATCCATCTTCTTCCGCTTATCCGAGGTCGGGTCGCGGGGGCAGCAGCCTAAGCAGGGAAGCCCAGACTTCCCTCTCCCCAGCCTTCTCCCCACTTCTCCCGGAGGATCCCGAGGCGTTCCCAGGCCAGCTGGGAGACATAGTCTTCCCAACGTGTCCTGGGTCTTCCCCGTGGCCTCCTACATGCCCTAAACACCTCCCTAGGGAGGCGTTCGGGTGGCATCCTGACCAGATGCCCGAACCACCTCATCTGGCTCCTCTCGAAGTGGAGGAGCAGCGGCTTTACTTTGAGCTCCCCCCAGATGGCAGAGCTTCTCACCCTATCTCTAAGGGAGAGACCCGCCACCCGGCGGAGGAAACTCATTTCGGCCGCTTGTACCCGTGATCTTGTCCTTTCGGTCATAACCCAAAGCTCATGACCATAGGTGAGGATGGGAACGTAGATCGACCGGTAAATTGAGAGCTTTGCCTTCCGGCTCAGTTCCTTCTTCACCACAACGGATCGATACAGCGTCCGCATTACTGAAGACGCCGCACCGATCCGCCTGTCGATCTCACGATCCAGTCTTTCCTCACTCGTGAACAAGACTCCGAGGTACTTGAACTCCTCCACTTGGGGCAGGGTCTCCTCCGCAACCCGGAGATGGCACTCCACCCTTTTCCGGGCGAGAACCATGGACTCGGACTTGGAGGTGATGATTCTCATCCCAGTCGCTTCACACTCGGCTGCGAACCGATCCAGTGAGAGCTGAAGATCCTGGCCAGATGAAGCCATCAGGACCACATCATCTGCAAAAAGCAGAGACCTAATCCTGCAGCCACCAAACCGGATCCCCTCAACACCTTGACTGTGCCTAAGAAATTCTGTCCATAAAAGTTATGAACAGAATTGGTGACAAAGGGCAGCCTTGGCGGAGTCCAACCCTTTGCAAAAATAGACAGTCTACTTAAAGCACGTTTCATTAATAATGAAATCCAGAGGCAAATTAATTAATTATTCACTGTGACAAGCGGCCCCTCTGATGGCAGCCATTACTGCTATTTGTTCCTCAATGAAAAGGAGTTTGACATCCATCCATTTTCTACCGCTTGTCCCTTTCGGAGTCGCAGGGGGTGCTGGAGCCTATCTCAGCTGCATTTGGGCGGAAGGCGGGGTACACCCTGGACAAGTCGCCACCTCATCACAGGGCCAATATACATTGTTCCTTTATTTAGTTCAAGTTAAAGGCCTACTGAAATGAAATTTTCTTATTCAAACGGGGATAGCAGATCCATTCTATGTGTCATACTTGATCATTTCGCGATATTGCCATATTTTTGCTGAAAGGATTTAGTAGAGAACATCGACGATAAAGTTTGCAACTTTTGGTCACTGATAAAAAAGCCTTGCCTGTACCGGAAGTAGCGTGACGTCACAGGTTGTGGAGCTCCTCACATCTGCACATTGTTTACAATCATGGCCAGCAGCAGCGAGAGCGATTCGGACCGAGAAAGCGACGATTACCCCATTAATTTGAGCGAGGATGAAAGATTTGTGGATGAGGAAAGTGAAAGTGAAGGATTAGAGGGCAGTGGAAGCGATTCAGATAGGGAAGATGCTGTGAGAGGCGGGTGGGACCTGATATTCAGCTGGGAATGACTAAAACAGTAAATAAACACAAGACATATATATACTCTATTAGCCACAACACAACCAGGCTTATATTTAATATGCCACAAATTAATCCCGCATAACAAACACCTCCCCCCTCCCGTCCATATAACCCACCAATACAAATCAAACACCCGCACAACACACTCAATCCCACAGCCCAAAGTACCGTTCACCTCCATAAAGTTCATACAGCACATATATTTCCCCAAAGTTACGTACGTGACATGCACATAGCGGCACGCACGTATGGGCGAGCGATCAAATGTTTGGAAGCCAAAGCTGCGTACTCACGGTAGCGCATCTGCTATCCAACTCAAAGTCCTCCTGGTAAGAGTCCAGCCGGCCGCTAATACACCGCTTCCCACCTCCAGCTTTCTTCTTTGCTGTCTTCATTGTTCATTAAACAAATTGCAAAAGATTCACCAACACAGATGTCCAGAATATTGTGGAATTTTGCGATGAAAACAGACGACTTAATAGCTGACCACAATGCTGTCCCAATATGTCTGCTACAATCCGTGACGTCACACGCAAACGTCATCATACCGAGACGTTTTCAGCAGAATATTTAGCGGGAAATTTAAAATTGCACTTTACTAATTTAACCCGGCCGTATTGGCATGTGTTGCAATGTTAAGATTTCATCATTGATATATAAACTATCAGACTGCATGGTCGGTAGTAGTGGGTTTCAGTAGGCCTTGAAAGTGGGCAGCAGCGGTGCTGCGCCCGGGAATCATTTTTGGTGATTCAACCCCCAATTCCACCCCTTGATGCTGAGTGCCAAGCAGGGAGGTAACGGGTCCCATTTTTATAGTCTTTGGTATGACTCGGCCGGTGTTTGAACTCACAACCTACCGATCTCAGGTCGGACTCTCTAACCACTAGGCCACTGTTTACATGTTATCATCAGTGGGAAATTGTATGACGCGTCTTTATTTGGACTTTTTAGAGTCTTTAAAGAGAGTTTATGAAATGTAACTGTGGCGCGATTGCAATACTGTCTGGTTAGTGAAGTGAATTATTTATATAGCGCTTTTCTCTAGTGACTCAAAGCGCTTTTACATAGTGAAACCCAATATCTAAGTTACATTTAAACCAGTGTGGGTGGCACTGGGAGCAGGTGGGTAAAGTGTCTTGCCCAAGGACACAACGGAAGTGACTAAGATGGCGGAAGCGGGGATCGAACCTAGAACTCTCAAGTTGCTGGCACGGCCGCTCTACCAACCGAGCTATACCGCCCCTAATTAGGGCTAGTAAATGAAACAATATTTAGTTTGTTGTGGAAACTTCACAAAAAGAACAGAAGTGATGACAGAGCAGCAGAGACATGAGGAAGCTGCACAACAAAAGTATTTTGTAGAGACAGAGATGGAACTTTATTTCAGTACAGTGCTGCCAACATTCTTATGCAAAAGTGAGGTCCGGTGTACACAAAGACAGGGTCAGCCTTGCCCCAAACTTTGGTTCTCTCTGCTCGTACGGACAGAGGAAAGGCAGTGTGTTCATTGAGGGAACAACAACCAAGTGACAACTGTACAATCAGTCATTCGCAGGCAAAAAACACAAAGTGAAAAAACATTGCTGTGTAGTCGGGATAAGAGCAACACAAGGACCCTTAAATTGGATCCACTTAAATGATGCACAAATGAAAGAAATATACATTTTCTTCAGCTTCATCATGACTTATGTCAAATTTGCATTTACTGTATATTTGAGTGGATGATGGTAGGAGGGGTGTAACGGTACATTCTATTCCTATTCTCCTGTACGGTTCAGGAGGACTGAGTACACACCAAAAGTGAGGGACAGGAAGTCATTTCAAGGGATAAGTGCCGAGGAGAAGTTCCAGCTTCGAAATGATCTTCCGTTGTTTGGGAACACTTGACTTTTAACAGTGAAATACGTAAACAAAACAAGTGGATAAGAGTGCCGCCATTGTTCAGTCGAGACGAGGAAAATGGACTACAAGCTAGAACTTGTAATGCTGTGCTTCACTAATAAACTTTACTACTAACTAAATAAGCATTAACACTTCAAACACTTACTTTCTAAAGCTATTGAGGCCCAGTCCCAATACACGCCTCGGCCTACTTTTTTAGGCCTATTCCTAAAGTTGTGCTTTCCCGTGAAAGTAGTGGTGTCTCAATGACTCTTTGGGTAGTGGGCATAACGAGTAGGGAGTATGAATCTAGTCCTTCAGAGTGAGCCATTTCAGATGCTGACTTGCACATTTTCTGCATAAGTTATATAATTTATTACATGCTAGTTTGGACCGTTAAGTTTGTGATGTTAGCCAGATAGCCATGCTAGCTAACGTTAGTCTACAATACTAAATAATACTTATACTAAATGTTAGCCATATAGCCATGCTAGCTAACGTTAGTCTACAATACTAAATAATACTTAAATACTCAAACTTTTAAAGCTTGCGAATGTGTTACATAATATATTACATGTTAGTTTGGAACGATAGTGTGTAATGTTAGCCAGATAGCCATGCTAGCTAACATTAGGTTAAAATAAATACTAACACTTAAATACAAAAACTTTAAAGCTTGCGAATGTGAAAACATTAACATTACATACCTTCAAAATGTTCACAAGTTGTTCTTTGTTTATTCATCAACCGAAGCATGATGAATTAGCAAAAAACCAACAACAACGATATCAGTCGTTAACTCCATTGCTGCCCGATTTGTTGTGTCATGGTGGGACTAGAACAGGCCTGGGCAATTATTTTGACTCGGGGACCACATTTAGAGAAAAAAATGTGTCTGGGAGCCGGTATATCTATTTTTAGGGACACTAATACAAAACTTCACAATAATGTCTGATTGAATGCGACAGACTGCCTTAAAAAACGTAATGGAATTTACATTTTTCTATGAACAATAAAACATTGAATATTGACAAAATATGAATGTCACAGCCCCTTTCGATTGACATATTTTACAATCAGGTGAAACGCAACAAAAATGCAACAAACAGTGAAATATGAACGCGAAGGGTACAAAATAAACCCACCTACAATGTGATATATCACTAAGCTTTAGAACTTTGTTGTGAAAAGCTCCTTCCGCCTCTGTAGAAACGCTTCCCGCCCACACTGCTTGGTGCCTCGTCTGAGCTGCTGTGACGTAGATTACCATAGTAACTAATTAGATGACCATAGTAACTAATTAGATTACCATAGTAACTGATATATCATCCATAAGCGCAGATTCCAACCTTTGAAATACTTTGTATAGTTCAAGACTTATGGTAATTAGAAAACATCACTGCACATCATAATGGCAGCTACACTTTCCATCTTAAAAATCTAAAAAAATTATTTGGGAATGTCCAGCGGGCCAGATTGAAAAGCTTAACGGGCCGCTTAATTTGCCCAGGCCTGGACTAGGTTGTACAAGTACACTGCTACTCATAAAGTACTGTGGTACTAATGAATTGAGAAAGGTACTACTGCCTTTGGAAAACACCTGTAGTTTTTGATACTAAATGTAAAATAATACAAGTGAATTGACTGAATTTCGTAACAAATTCCCACGTTTTGTCTGTTACAATGTGTGTTTTACCTGATACTTGTCTTGTCTGTATACTTTTAGCCTGGTTTTCAGTGTTTACTAATTATTGTATGTCTTAAAGCACAGCTCAATATTGGCAACCATAAATCATGAAGCACTTACCGGTAATACAATGTCAATAAAGCTTTGTATTCTATTCCAACCTAATTCTAGATTATGGCAGGCTTTATCTAATATGTAAAATAATTGTAAACTGTCGTTTGAGTGCAATAGAAAAAGTCCATCTGTTTAATGCTGTGTTTACATGGGTTTTTTTTTTTTATTTCTCTTTGCTATTTGGGCTTATTGGACCCTAATTAGAATAAAAAACTAAGAATCATCTTTTTATGATGTACTTAGTACATAAGTAACAAACGTGTACTTCATGTTTAGTGACATGCTAATTCTTATTTTTACACTTTTTTTTTCTAAATTCCATTGTATGTTATACTCTTCTGACCCCACCAGGTGGCAGCATAAGTGTCCACATAAGCGGCCATAAGACCCCAATTCAGTAGTGTACACAATTTTGGAAATAAGAGCTAAAAGTTGCTGTCCACATGTGGCCACGAAGGCCTTTAGAGGTTCATTCTAATATGGGTGCAATAAGAAATATATGTTTGATCATAGGTTTTATCATAAATGTCCTGTTAAAATAAGGCCAATAATGACCTTTATTTTGAAAATTATCAAAAAGTATTGAAATAACATACATTTTGCTACCAAAATATATATGGAAACTCTAGGTGGGACGTATGTATGATGTGATGCAGCGATGTAGCAAGTGGTGTCCCAATTCCTAAGGAATATTACAAAGCTCTACCCCTTTTTAATTCCTTTGGGGGGCTAGTGGAAGTGGGTGAGTATTGGGATTGGGCCTAACACTATTAATACGCCTCTTATTGGTGGACGAACCAATTCACCCAAAAGCTACAGTAAGCAGTTTATGTTCTGCGTTTTGTTCCCTTACTGTACCCAACATGAGCTATGACCTTAAAATCCGAGCAACGTACCAAACCGTGACGGATGCCTTCCGTTACACCCCTACTGTTTTTATGCCAACTGCTGGCTTTGATAACAAATGTTAGCTCACCACAAATGATGACAAATAATCCTTGCAAGATTGAAAAGTTGACGATGAGAACCCGTACAAGCCTGGACTGTCGCATCTGTTATCAAACGAAGCAGCAATTCCATGATTCACAACAGATAAAAAATATTGTACATGGTAAAAAATAATTACATTCCCAAAAAAATTGATTCTTCTTGTGCATTTGAAATGTTTTTTTTTTTTTTTAGAAACCAAAACAAAGTTCACAGAATCGCCCCACAAGTGCAGTCATGACGACCGAGCTCCTCTGAGGTCCTTTTTGGAGACTGAATCCAGTCTGGTGTGTCTTAATCACGCTCCCTGATTGTGGTCTGCAAGGCCACATGGTTCTACAAATCCGACAACAAATGCAAGCTCCTTGCCTCCAAAGTCTGATTGTTCTGGGACACTTCAGGAGGTCCCTTCAGGTTCCGTGCGGGCCACTCACTCCAGTCCAAAAGTGCTGGTTTCTTCCACGGCCGTCTGCATCTTCTCGTACAGCACCGAGAAGGACGGGTAGGGGGGCAGGTCCAAACGGTTGAAACAGGTGTGAGCTCTGTGGAAAGTTACACATATTTCATTTTCATATAGCGCAAAAAATGTGAATTTGGTGCTTTAAAAAGTGAAACCCGTTAAAGTTGGTGTCGTTTTTGACAAGTTGTTGTTCTTCCAAGTACCGTATTTTCCGGACTGTAGGGTGCACTGGATTATAAGGCGCACTGTCGATGAGCGGGTCTAGTCAGGTCTTTTTTCATACAAATGATAGGGTGCAATAGAGTGGTCATATTATTTATTTATTTTCTGAATGTAAAACACTTCCTTGTGGTCTACATAACATGTAATTGTGGTTCTTTGGTCAGAATGTTGCATAGATTATGTTTTACAGATCATCTTCAAGCCGCTTTCTGACAGTTGCTTCCGCATGCGCTATTTTGTGGGCGGTCTTATTTACGTGGCTCACCTTTGGCAGCGTCTTCTCCCCGTCATCTTTGTTGTAGCGGTGTAGTTTGCAAGGACGGGAGTGGAAGAAGTGTCAAAAGATGGAGCTAACTGTTTTAATGACATTCAGACTTTACTTAAATCAATAATGGAGCAGCATCTCCTCATCCGTGGCTCACTAGTGCAACAACGCCGGAAATGTGTCCCGTGAAAAACCGGCGGACTGGAACTCTCTAATAACTAAAGTTCTGTGGGTGAATTATGTAAACTCACTACACCAGTAGTTTTTAACGCTTCCATAGCAAATCTACTGACAGATATAAGAACTTTACGTTACTTCATATTAGAAATGGCAACAGCAGAGGGTGAATATCACATAACTAGAAGACAGTGAAAAAGAAGAAGCTCATCGACTACGGCATCACACGGACTAAATTTTCAGGACTTATGCAAATCAAAAATACATTTAAGCAGGTACCAGAAGGTAAGAAAAGTTGCTTTTGCATAATATTGCGAAACAAAACGCCAGACAATATGTCTGCTAATGTGTGCCATCTTGCGGTCCTTCTACACACACCACAGTAATACTTGTATCTCTGACTACGGTAGCCGTAATGGGCCGACAATTCATCAAGCGGTGCAGCTTCAAAGTCGTACTAAAACATTTTGACAGATTTTTGAGCGCCATGTGTAATGTTCTTTATTTTCAATGGAACATTTATAATTTGGTGTTGTTTACTGGCATCATATTGCAGTCTACGCATATATCTTATATGTGACTAACAAAGACCAAAAAATGTGAGCACATTACACAAATTCTTAAATCCTTACATTGGCTCCCTGTACATCAGAGAATTGATTTCAAAATCCTCCTGCTCACATATAAATCACTACATGGTAGTGATTTATATGTGAGTAAACTCAAATCAAGGGAGCGCATCATTCAGTCACTATGCAACAAATAGCTGGAATAAACTTCCTGAAGATGTCAGACTTTCCCCAACTCTGACTACTTTTAAAACTAGACTGAAAACTTTTATGTTCACCTTAGCTTTCAGCTAAATCTTTTAATCTTTTAACTTTTAATGTCCGCACTGTTTTTATTTTTATTGTCTGCATTTTAATTTTGCTTTTATTTTCTTTCATTTCACTTTGTTGTCTGTGAAGCACTTTGAGTCTGCCTTGTGTATTTTTGAAAAGCGCTATACAAATAAAGTTGCCTTGCCTTACCATCTACTGGTCGCACTTATCATTACACCATGTTACGAATAAAATTGCTTCGAGGTCGGTAAGAACAAACATAATTATTCCGTACATTAGGCGCACCGGGTTATAAGGCGCACTGTCGATTTTTTAGAAAATGAAAGGATTTTAAGTGCGCCTTAAAGTCCGAAAAATACGGTACTAAAAAGAGCACGCTTTTCCGCAGCAAACAAAGTAACAAGAACATAATTTTCTAGCTTATGTTACCGTTAGTTGTTTAACAAAACACATTTGTTTTAAAACTGTCTATATTTTTCACAATTACTAAGTATATGTAATAAAAGTTCCTGCCAGCCCGAAAAAAAAATAGCTTGGCGTTTACGACTGTCACTCAACGCATCTCTTGCGTATGCGTACATGCCCACAGAGTGCGCGCACGAACACAAACGCAAAAGTGTCACAGCGAAGTTTTACCCTCCCCTGCAATTTGTTACAGGCCAAGTTCAATCCCTAATTACATCCTTATTTGTCATTTAGAAAGATGCTGTGGAATGGCTAGCGAGTGTTGCATTGTGTCGCTCACCCTGACTAGTAAATGAGAATTATTTTGCTGATGTTTTTGCGTCCGGTTATGGTTTATGGTTTGAGTTTATTTTGAACATGCATACAAATACAACATGATGCATCACATTGTCCAGTTTCCCCTCTTCAACATGTTCGAAAAGGAGTAGGAAGAAGCAGAGCTGATTTAATTAAATCTCATATCCATTACATAGCAATTGCTAACACTTTTGTTCACTTCCTGTTCTCAATGTTATTCACAATTTACTCTATGAATAATAAAATATATATAAAAAAATAAAATAATTAGTGAGGCAAGTTCAAATGGTGAGATAAATAAGATCATCCATAAGTTCAGAATGTTAATCATGGTTCTTTTTCTTTGTACAGGGTTTTAAATTGGATCATTTTAGTACACTGTTTGATTTATATACTTTAATCCATTCCATAATTTAATTCCACAGGTTAGCACATATGAATTATAATGAATACACTCAAAGTTCAAAATAACACAGTCGTTGAGGTATATAAAATACCAATCGTGTTTTTCCCGAGATTGCGTTATACAGAAATCCTTATTTTTGGACCCTTTTTTTCCCGAAAGAATACAATAAAATGATCACCGAACCAAGTTTAATGAAGAAAAAGAACATTTCACATTACTGTCTGTACATAAAGTACCTTGTGTTGTTTATAAAGTAATAATAGACCAAGTTTTACTGTCGTGAAAATACAATAACAGAAATAATAAGTTAGAAGTAACAACCAGTACGCCTTTCTGCACTTTGGTACTCAGACAGCCACCAAATAATTGATGTAAGTTGTGTTACAAATTGAGAACAGGAAGTGAACCTGTGTTCGTAATTGCTATGAAGTGAAAAAAGGAGTTCCTTAAATAAGCTTTGCTTCTTCCTACTCCTTTTGTAAAGAGCAATTAAAATATGTAAAAAATGTGATGTATCATATTGAAACTGTATTCATGTTCCAAATGAACTTCAACCTACCAACCAACTGACCAATATTTCAGGGTTCCTTACGAAGAAACCTTGCAATGTATTAAAATACATAAAGTGCTATACAATTCATCAGCTTTCAAGTTATTGTGATGTAGAAAAATCCTATAATTTTACCAATTTTCAGTAGATTTCCCATATTTTGAAATGCAAATGTTGATGCTCCTCTTGGACACATGTAATAAATGTGTTTGTGAAATCCCCTGCGTTTTTTGCTGCTAAATTAAACACAACATTGGCACCTCATAAAACAACGTTTACAAAAAAAATGTTACAAAGACAACTTAAAACATTGTCCAGCTGTTTAGTGACATATATTTACTATTCATTAGGGATGTCCGATAATATTGGACTGCCGATATTATCGACCGATAAATGCTTTAAAATGTAATATCGAAAATTATCGGTATCGGTTTCAAAATTATCAGTATCAGATTTAAAAAGCAAAATTTATGGCTTTTTCAAACGCCGCTGTGTACACGAACTTAGGATGAAGTACAGAGTGGCAATAAACCTTGAAGGCACTGCCTTTGCGTGCCGGCCCAGTCACATCTAATCTATCTACGGCTTTTGACACACTCACAATTGAATGCAATGCATACTTGGTCAACAGCCATACAGGTCACACTGAGGGTGCCCGTATAAACAACTTTAACACTGTTACAAATATGCGCCACACTGTGAACCCACACCAAACAAGAATGACAAACACATTTCGGGAGAACATCCGCACCGTAACACAACATAAACACAACAGAACAAATACCCAGAACCCCTTGTAGCACTAACTCTTCCGGGACGCTACAATATACACCCCATGCTACCTCCTACCCTAAACCCCGCTCCCCCCGACCCCGCCCACCTCAACCTCCACATGCTCTCTTAGGGAGAGCATGTCCCAAATTCAAAGCTGCTGTTTTGAGGCATGTTGGCACTTTTTTCCATAACTTGAGTTGAAGTTGTTCTCTTATTTTGGAAAACATTGTTACATTGTTTAATGCATCCAGCGGGGCATCACAACAAAATTAGGCATAATAATGTGTTAATTCCACAACTGTATATATCGGTATCGGTAATTAAGAGTTGGACAATATCGGAATATCGGATATCGGCAAAAAAGCCATTATTGGACATCTCTACTATGCATCAGTTTTCAGCCTCCTTGACTACTAATAATTGGTATCTGCCCTGAAAACGCCGTATCGGTCGATCTCTATTTCTTTTTCTGTATACTTACCTGGGCAGGGACGTCACCTTGCCCCACTTTTCCACACAGAAGCGCCGAGGTCCATTGCTTCCCCTCAGAGACGCAAAGCCCTCGTAGGGAATACTGGATGTCCCAGTCACAAACTTTAAAAAAAAGTAAGGAGGAAAAAAAGAGGTGTGTCACATTTCATACCGCAGTCTTAAGCATGTCCGCTCCTACCTGCAAAAGGCGAAGTCTTTGCTCATTGTTAAATCTCTCAACCGCTGCCCAGAACCATCTTATGACGATATGGTTGTCATGGTAACCTAAACGACAAATGACAAGAACAAATTTTTTTCCATTTCTTCTTGCTGGCTAATAGAGAGCAAACTGGTTCATGCTTTTGTAACTTAAATGATGGTAAAGACTCCAGAATACTGCTGCTCGAGTGCTGACTAATTGCTGATTCCTCTCTTTTTCTCCCTGCAAAATTCAGACCTGAATCTAGAATCCTTCTCACCAGTGAAAAAAACTCAGTGTGGTTAAAATGCTGCAACCTTTTTCCTCGTAAAACAATGACGTCCTATTGAAGTGTGAGATACTGCACCTGCTCACAGGTTTAATTCAATATGCTAATGCCAGCCAATAGCTGATCATCAACGTGGTCGTCGTGCTGTGCAGATGTTTGCTTGTTCTACTTTGATGGACTGAATGACCTCAAAAGTACAATTATACTTTATTTCTGCTGAACTTGTATTCAACATGTCCTTTTATAATAGTTTTACTTTGGTTCAGCAGCATCACGGCCGCATCCATTCAAAAGCTCAAAGAGATAATTGCTCATTTAGGATCACTTTGAACGCTGTCATTGTGACAGATTTCTAATACGACCGTACTATTTAAGTTTGTATTTCTGCCAGACATTTTCCCTAAAAATATAACTTCTAAAGAACATTTGTTTGTTTTTTCAGTGTGTTACTTGCATGTTACGCAAATAATAATAAAAGAAAAAAATGGGGCCACAAACAAAATCTTGAGGGCCACACAAAGCAGTTGCCTGCCTGATCGTGGCCTAAAAAGCCAGAATTCACAGCATCTTTTTCAGAAAGTTGTAGCCAAAGCTGCAATGTTTTTAGGCTGTTTTAAAAATAATATTGAATTGTTGGGACTTTATGAATGTGTTATCAATGTTTTAAGGCTATTGGTAACCTTAACCTCAAGAACAACAAAAATTGGAAACCAAATAATTAATACGATAACAAATATCGTATTGGAGTTCTACTTGTTTTATAACACAGACCCAAAAGTATACCGTAGATGGCAGTAAAGGCACAAACTCAGTTCATTGTCAAATGACTGTACTGCTTTAATTTATCATGATTAACTGTAAATATACAACGACATAAAAGTAGAAGGAACCAGAAGTCGGTCTGAGCTAAGCGAGAGTACCGTATTTTTCGGACTATAAGTCGCTCTGGAGTATAAGTCGCACCGGCCAAAAATGCATAATAAAGAAGGAAAAAAACATATATAAGTCGCACTGGAGTATAAGTCACATTTTTTGGGGAAATGTATTTGATAAAACCCAACACCAAGAATAGACATTTGAAAGGCAATTTAAAATAAATAAAGAATAGTGAACAACAGGCTGAATAAGTGTACATTATATGACGCATAAATAACCAACTGAGAACGTGCCTGGTATGTTAACATAACATATTATGGCAAGAGTCATTCAAATAACTATAACATATAGAACATGCTATACGTTTACCAAACAATCTGTCACTCCTAATCGCTAAATCCGATGAAATCTTATACGTCTAGTCTCTTACGTGAATGAGCTAAATAATATTATTTAATATTTTACGGTAATGTGTTAATAATTTCACACATAAGTCGCTCCTGAGTATAAGTCGCACCCCCAGCCAAACTATGAAAAAAAACTGCGACTTATAGTCCGAAAAATACGGTACATTAATTGGGTCATTTGAGCAATAAAGAGTTGATATATTGTGTGGAGTTAATATATTGTTATAACGTGGTCTTACTGCCTTATTTACACAAGAAACAAACATAGGTTTTGTTTAAAAATTTGAGAGACAAATTTGGTTGGCGAAAATGATCCTGATTGGTCTAAATGTGTGGGGAAGTTGTAGGCTTTCTACAAAGTTGCAAAGCTGTGCATATTTGACACGGTTTGGTTGAATTTGCGTGAAATAGTACAATTGTAACAACACACAATTGTGGAGAAGCAGAAAAAGGCACAAGACAAGACCAATTAATGAGGTAAAAATATCCACTACTTGGCACACATCAATCAGTGCTCTTAAGCATTCATTGGATCTACCTAACAAATGACGTCTAAAGACACCCTACAAAATTCTAAATTCAATAATTACCTCCGCCAGGAGGTTAGGTAGTCGCTGGGGTTGGTTGGTTAGCTCGTCAGTCAGTTTGCTAGTTTGTTCCTTAGTTAATTAGCAACATAGCTCAAAGTGTTACGAGTATGTTTTGATTAAACTTTCAGAAAATGTCAGAAAATGGGATAAGGAACAATTGATTACATTTAGATTTTGGGGTGATCACCATCGACACGAATAAGCACAATATAAACAATTGGAAAAGTGTTTTTTTTTTTAGTTTTTATCTTTAATTGTTGAAATTAAATCTCTGGTGGGTGGTTAGTTGGTTTGATAGCAGCTAAACTAGAGCGTTGTGGTACTTTGCACAGGTGATCACATCTGTGCTGAGCAGATGCGCAGAGACTTGAACCAGCCCTTGTCTGGTCTGCTGACTACAAAGTTTTTTTGTGAGTTACTGTGATTCTAAAACACGAGTTGCTGTTCACAATGTATTGTTTTCCACGGGAAAAATGAGGTGCGTCGACGCACACATCGTGAATTTACTAGGCCCTTTTCGAATTATTTGCATCAGAGACACAGGGCGTGTCCCTTTCAACATCATTGCACAATATTCTATAATATATACCATTATATATTCTATAACTAAAGGTCAGTTTTTTGTACCGTATTTTTCGGACTATAAGTCGCTCCGGAGTATAAGTCGCACCGGCCAAAAATGCATAATAAAGAAGGAAAAAACATATATAAGTCGCACTGGAGTATAAGTCACATTTTTTGGGGAAATATATTTGATAAAACCCAACACCAAGAATAGACATTTGAAAGGCAATTTAAAATAAATAAAGAATAGTGAACAACAAGCTGAATAAGTGTACGTTATATGGCGCATAAATAACCAACTGAGAACGTGCCTGGTATGTCAACATAACATATTATGGTAAGAGTCATTCAAATAACTATAACATATAGAACATGCTATACCTTTACCAAACAATCTGTCATTCCTTATCGCTAAATCCCATGAAATCTTATACGTCTAGTCTCTTACGTGAATGAGCGAAATAATATAAGATATTTTACGGTAATGTTTTAATAATTTCACACATAAGTCGCTCCTGAGTATAAGTCGCACTTATAGTCCGAAAAATACGGTGCATGTTAAATATTTTTGGGGGGACCTAGAATGAAGTTAATTAATCAATTGAATCATTTCAATGGGAAACATTGACTTGAGGTCCAAGTATTTTGGGTTACAAAATCCATCACATTGTTTTTGAAAAAAATAACTTTTGTTCATTGAAAACGACTTTTTTTCTCAAGAATAATTATTTTTAAAAAAATACAAATATTGTATACAACATTTCTCTATATGACTTGTTTCTTAAAAAGACATATTTTCTGTCAAGCAAATTCACATTTTGTCTTGTAAATGTAGTCAATATTTAATAACTATGAAAAAAAAAGTTGTTCTGCTTTTTCCTAAAAATCTGTCAAACATTTACTTTCAAACTGTTCTTTTTACCCAAATCTATAAGTTAAATCGAGTATAAAGATTTTCCAACATTTCTTTGTGTCCTTCGAGTCTTTTGTAAGACAAACAACTGTCTAAGTGTCCAGACTTGAGGTAAACACTATACTGTACATAAAATTGTGATATTCTGTTCAGGCATGGCTCACCTCCTCTATATTCTGTGTTGTTCCGCCAGTCGGACAAGTCAATCTCTGCCGTCCCCGCCATCACCAGCTCCAGCTCCCTGGCATCGAACACAGACACCGAGCGTGCGTCCACAACCTGCCCACCCACACAGATGCCAAATAAGACTGAGAAATTAGAGTTTTCTTTGATAGGCAGTCAAATGAGTGTCTCTTTTACCTCGTAAAAGCCTCTGACCAAGCTTTCTGTCTGCTGCACCACGCCGCGTTCAATCCTCCACTTCACCATCCGCTCGATGTATTCCTTCTTGTTCTTCTCCGTCACAGGGATGTTGGCGCCGCCGGCCTTCAGCTCTCGCTCCGTTATCTGCAGTAAAACACCAACATGTGAGCCTTCTTGTTGTATGGATGAGAGGGAAAGGGCTGTAGACCTGCACAAGACTGGAATAGACTACAAGACCATCACAACGCTTGAAGAGAAAGAGACCACTACTGATGTAATAAATGATGAATGGAATATATACTAATTTTCCTTAATCCCTTCCCTCAAAATATACAAATACATGTATTTGATGTTCCTATAAAATACTTTACTGTTACATTACAACTAATGAAAACTAAAAAGGATTTTCCATATTTGAAAACAATCTTGACCTGTCCAAAAACTTCTTCATTGACGGTGAAGGTGAGGTCCAGCATCTCCTCGATGTCGTTATCCTTCATCCACTGAAGGGACTGATGAAACTCCTCATCCAGATACTCCAGGTCGCTCAGCTCACACAGACTGTACACAGAAAAACACGAGACCTGAGTGTGGGAAGGTGCGTGTGTATGTGCCAGCTTACTTACATGCGCAGTAAGCCTTTGTAAAAGGGTCTGGTAAAGAAGGCGTCCAGAAGGTACTGATGGATCAGAGCCAAACCCAAGATGCGACCGCTAAACCTGAACCTGAACATCAAAAACAGAAGACACTTTACTGGCTTTAGCAGTGTTAAGTGTGGTTAGCTCAAACGAGAGTAGCAATGTGTGACCCCATTAATCAGAATCACCTTTATTGGCCAGGTATGTTTAACACACAAAGAATATGATGATGTTCCTCTTTTTTGACTTATAAGATTGTTGTATTAAACAATGCCAAAGCGTCAAATCATAAAGTTTATGCATTTGGGCGTGAGTTTGCACGCTGTGTCTGCAGTCTTTTTCAACAGTGGATACAGTGTGATGTCACAGTGTGGTGGACGTACTTATTTGGGCATTTCTAGTATCTGCTGTCTGCCAGCCTCCTCCTAATCTGCTCATATAATTTATACTGCCTGTAGCTGCTCTGACCTCTATAAAAATATTTCTGTTTATTTATACACAACATTTTACACGATTGTTTTGTCAAGATAGGCCACTACGAAATTGGATTAGCCACTAAACTCAGACGGGAAAAGACGGCGTCATTTCAACATTTACAGTATATAGGTTTGAGAGTAGGGATGCCGATAATGGCTTTTTGCCGATATCCGATATTCCGATATTGTCCAACTCTTAATTACCAATACCGATATCAACCGATACCGATAAATACAGTCGTGGAATTAACACATTATTATGCCTAATTTGGACAACCAGGTAGGGTGAAGATAAGGTCCTTTTTTAAAAAATTAATAAAATAAGAGAAATAAATTAAAAACATTTTCTTGAATAAAAAAGAAAGTAAAACAATATAAAAACAGTTACATAAAAACTAGTAATTAATGAAAATGAGTAAAATTAACTGTTAAAGGTTAGTACTATTAGTGGACCAGCAGCACACACAACCATGTGTGCTTACGGACTGTATCCCTTGCAGACTGTATTGATATATATTGATATATCATGTAGGAACCAGAATATTAATAACAGAAAGAAACCTTTTGTGTGAATGAGTGTGAATGAGTGTAAATGGGGGAGGGAGGTTTTTTTGGTTGGTGCACTAATTGTAAGTGTATCTTGTGTTTTTTATGTTAATTTAATTTAAAAAAAACAAAAAAAACGATACCGATAATAAAAAAAACGATACCGATCATTTCCGATATTACATTTTAAAGCATTTATCGGCCGATACGATATTATCGGACATCTCTATTTGAGAGACCATAAGAAAATGTAGAATAAAGTATTATGTTCATCTAATCTTGGCATGCGGACAATAACACCAACATGCAACATAATTATTGGGAAAAGCAGCTTTTTTTATGAAGCGCTGTGTAAATCCAAAAATAGGAAGGTGTACCAAATAATGTGACTGGCTAAGTTACATACTGTATTTTCCGAACTATAAGCCCTTTCCAAATGGTGCCTGTAACACAGCAGTAAAACCGGCTGATCAAACAAAACAGACGAGTCATTGATGTCTTATGAATAAAATGTTCTCCTTTTTTAATAAGTTAAAGTACCAATGATTGTCACACACACTAGGTGTGGTGAAATTTGTCCTCTGCATTTGACCCATCCCCTTGTTCACCCCCTGGGAGGTGAGGGGAGCAGTGGGCAGCAGCTGTGCCGCGCCCGGGAATCGTTTATGGTGATTTAACCCCCAATTCCAACCCTTGATGCTGAGTGCCAAGCAGGGAGGTAATGGGTCCCATTTTTTTTATAGGCTTTGGTATGACTCAGCCGGGGTTTGAACTCACAACCTACCGATCTCAGGGCGGACACTCTACCCACTAGGCCACTGAAAGGTTCAAGACGTTTATCAAAATTCTTCTTCTTTGTGCTTTATAAGCACTTTGAGTTTGAACATTTTCTAAAAGTGGATCATATCAGTACTTTAATTTATTTGCTTAATCCATTCCATAATTTAGCTGTTAGCAAAGAAAAATCCATAGATTAGCCGCACTTTTGTATAAACCGCATGGTTCAAAGCTTGAGAAACATGTAGCGGTTTAGTCCGTCAAATACGGTAATGTTTAAGAAATTAGTTTTTGACCGTGTCTGAAAAAAATTGTGGTCTTCAAATGAATACATTTAACATTGTATGTCTATGAATGTTCTCATTCATCCAGGTCGTTGTAATCTCAGGGCATTCAATCGATCGCAAATAGACTCTTTGGTTTGTCTTAAGTGCATGAACTGATGAAGCCTACTCTCGGATGAGAGGTAATACGTCTTCTAAGACAAACCAAACAGTGTATATTTTCAAAAGATACATTCTGATACTTTTGGAGAGTGTGAGGCGTGGAGGGTTTCATGTGCAATCTAAAGGAAATGCCTCCACACATGAACAGCTTGCAGACATACGCAAACATTAGGATATAAAAGTGAGTGTGGAGCAAAATTTACGCAAAATTAACACCAAAGCATATCAATACACAATCGCATGAGGAAGTGTGTTAAATGAGCTTCTCTCACACTCAGCATTTGTGCTACTGCCACTTTGCTTTGTCTCATCACTTCTATTTATTGTGAGTGAGTGAGAGCGTGTGAGGCTGTGTGCGTGTAAACTCACCACTCATGGTGATTGTCCACAAAGGACGACATGGGACTGATTTGGACCGTGTACGTGTCGTTGGCAGAATATTCAAACAGACCATAGTAAGGATTGAACAGTTCTCTGGAGACCAGGAAGAAGAACTCTCTGGAAGGTCCACTATAGTCCAATCTGCAACAAACAAACTTCTTACAAACTTGCTAAACACTTCCTTGGCGTCTGCACGCTGCCTACTCACCCTTCCTCGCCCACAAAGCTGACGTACAGCTTGCTGCGCTGCAGGTCTTTGCGGGAGTAGCACGTGATCTGATTGAAGGCGTCCTCTAGCAGGTGGTCGCGGCGAATGATCAACCTGGAGCATGCAGAGGTTGATGTGAGATAACAGGGATGGGTTTGGAACCTTTAGAGCTCAGTCAAGACTGAAACTTACTTTAACTTCCCTGGTCCTTGGCCGTAGCCTTTGGTCTCCAGCTTTCTGTAGAAATTGCGCAGTTTGGCCTCAAAGTCTCTCTTGTAGGGCGCTGGAGCTCTGGCGTTTGCTCTCTGAGTACCTACAAGAAGGACAAAGAGGCATTGTGGCTTCTTTTTCATGGCTCCTTACACTTGATCATGTGCACATTGCAGAAAGTCCCACAAGTTCTCCACTGATTCCAGACACAGGATTGTACCTACAACTTCTTTATTCTAAGGTTGGCTTATATAAGAATTCACTGCATTCTGTGAAGATCCATGATGGAGATTCAGATACCCTGTTTGTTGACATCAATGTTAATCAAAGTCCAGTTTTATTCTATACATTTTATACCTGCGTTTGGTCTTCCACATTCCTACTAAATCACAAAATATTAGGATATTTGAAGAATTTATGAAAGCGGACACCTGGTTTAAATATAATAAATTATCCTTAAATATTAATACAAATAGTTTAATTGTATTCAGGTAAAAAAAAAAAAAGAAGTAATGTCGATATGGCAATTTTTTTTATAAAATGTAACTATTGAGAATGTACTATGCACTAAATTTCATTGATTACTTTTTATGCGTGCTTTCAAACAATACATTTTTAATCAGGTTTGGAATGTGGGTTAATTATGGTTAATCAGAGGTCATTAATCCTGTGCATACTTTAAATTGACATAAAAAATGTAATATTTGGATAAAAAGGCAGTTTAATTGTCAGAATTACATCCAGGGAGCTTTTTTAAATGTTTTACTTAAATGTGTGTGATTTATCTCCTCAAAACTAGTTTTTTTTTTAAAGTCCAGTCTGGGTGTTGAAGTGAAATTTGCCAGCGAACACACCTGTCAGAGTCTCCTCACTCATCTTTGCACTGATGTATGCATAAGTACACCGCCTTTATACTATAAAGTGGCATACAAAACGAAAAATAGAGTATTTGTCAGGTACATGGTAGTAAATAATATCAGTAGCATACTGTAGTATCGGCATCAATATTTTGTTAACAGAGTTGTCCAACCCACTGATTTGCTAAAAAGATTAGTTATGACGTTACCAGGTGAGTTTTGCGGGGAGGACACGGGAGAGCCGCGAGGGGACTGGCAGTAGCTGGGGTGCAGTAAGGCGTGGGGAGGCACGTAAGACATGACTTCGTCCTCAAACAAACTGCAGCAGGAGAGGAAACACAGTAAGCCTAGACGCACGTATGACCTGCTTGTGCCTCATGGAAGGAAGACCAACTCACCTGAGCAATATAACCACGTCGGCGTCTCCCGACAGACGTGCCAATCCCGATGCTCCTTCCGTGCGGATCAGCTGGACCTTGTCCCTGTGGTCATGGCAACAAGAAAATGCAGTACATCAACTTATTTGGCATGACTCCTGGACGAATTAATCTGGACAGTGAAGACATTTTGGTTGTTTTGGACCACCCCACTTACACGCAGTAACAGTGTTCCTAAGGTTTGGACACATTTTCTGTACAATTAAAATGTATAATGTACAATTAAAAATATAGATATTGGCATTTTTTAATTATATAAGCTAAATATAAATAACGTAATGATAAAATACAAAACAATACATATGTACAGTGTAGATATATCAAATAAAAAAGCCAACAAAATAAATATTATATTTTCTTCTTTTTAATTTAATCTATACATTTTTATATATTTTCATGTATTTTTATTTAATAACTTATTAACTAAATTTACCTTTTTATATATATTGTATGTATATTATTATGTATAATAACTTATTAACTAAATTTACCTTTTTATATATATTGTATGTATATTATTATGTACTGATTATTACAGGGGTGGGCAATTAATTTTTACCGGGAGCCACATGAGCAACCCGAGCACTGCTGGAGGGCCACATCGACAATATTTCAATTAAATTTTGCTCAATATTATTTTAGATATATATAGGATAAATAATAATAATAATAATAATAATAATACTTTTATTTAACCTAACTTAACTTTATACCAAAAGCACTGATTTGGAAATCATTTGTACCCCTTTCAGAGATCACATTTAGTTCCTCATGTTGCACAATGAAATGTAAGCATAGGATGAAGTGTGCATTCCTGTAACTTTCTCTAGTAACAGCATTCCATGATTAATATCAATAAATTAATATTAATAATAAATGACAGTAAAATAAGCACACGCATGACTGAGGAGTCATAGTGTAACTTTGTGTGGTGTTTGAGTTGTCCGACTTTTTGTGTGGCCATAAACGCACCAGTGATTTAGTGGTATGCGTGTTGGTGACAGATGACAAGTTGGTTTTGGCCTGGTTTGTACGGCAGAAAATTACTAGTTTTTCGAGATAGAAGTGTTTTACTCATGTTTTTGGTGTGGTTATGGCCAAATGTAAATTGTTTTGCTCAATAAAGTGATCGATATAATTCGTGTCCTCGAAGCATCTCGATAGACGTTACAATAATTGAACGGTGTTCAATTGAACGGTGTTGAAGAACACCGTCAGGGCCGCTTGTTGTCACTGTCACTCAAGTTGCATTGCTAAATTACACAGAATAAATGTGTTTATTTTGTTTAGAATTCAGATGGGATTTGATTTGGTGCGCGGCATATATTGGCTGTGCGTAGAGGACGCTTGAGCAGTGCGCAATTGCGCAGGCGCGCACCTTAGAGGGAACGTTGCTTGGCAGTCCATGTCTTGTTGAAAACACGCCATTCCTCATCAACTTTTCTCTTTTTAGATTCTCGGGTGTAAACCGTGCATCACTTGTCGCTGTGCACCTTCACTCACAGGTTACACACGGACATATGCCCATAAATAACACTTTTCAAAATAAAAGCAGCACAGTTGTATTGCGCGCACGACATAGATGTTTTTTCAACTTTATTTTGTAATTTGTGATTGCAGCTGTTCACATTCACTCATAATCACGCGCGAGCATACGTCCACACG
The DNA here is from genome assembly GCF_033978785.1 of Entelurus aequoreus. NCBI lineage: Eukaryota > Metazoa > Chordata > Actinopteri > Syngnathiformes > Syngnathidae > Entelurus > Entelurus aequoreus. The sequence goes on from NC_084737.1 coordinate 57,064,683, forward strand.
AAAGTAATACAAATAACCCTTTTCAAAACAAAAGCAGCACCGTTGTATTGCACACTCGACATAGATACTTTTTTAAATTTATTTTGTAATTTATGATTGGCCTCACGCGGGCCGGACAGGGACGCACAAAGGATGTGGCCTGCGGGCCGCAGAATGCCCAGGTCTGTAATAATATATGTTCATTCTATAGTGACACGTGTGCGTCTGTGTGGTTGCATGTGTGTGCGTGTGTGCGTGTGTGTAAGAGTGTGTGTGTGTGTGTGTGTGTGTGTATTTACCTAAGTGAATGGTTCCGGTGGAAATCTGGCTGCCTCTCCTGTAACGTCTCAAATATGTTGGGTTGTCTCAGAAACGCCACAATCTTGTCATTGTATGCTAGAAAAATGAACAAAGACGAATTAAAACCAACAGACATAAATATTTTCTTGTACGGTGTTGACGGCCTTTGGACTAGCTGACTGACGTCGACATAAGCAGTTGCTCACATTATCAAAATTTAACTGAAGCGTGTTTCTTGGTAATTACGGCTGGTATACTGACCCACTGGCACGACGTCTTGAGCCTGCCCCCTACTGGAAGATGCAAAAGTGCTGGAGGGCCTCGGAGGGACGGTTGGCCCAGCGTGACGGGACTCTTCGCTCACCTGTGTTGTGGCACAGAAAGAGGTAATGTGACTCCAACTGTATTTTTTTTGGGGGGGGGGGGGGGGGGGTCGGCGTGCTGCAGGATTTACCAGGCGTCGCGGGCTCACCTCACCAGCGCTGTGGCTGCGTTGGCGGGTGAGGTGCTGCCGGTGAGCCAAAAGGCTTGGGGGCGGAGAACTCTGCAGGGGCAGCCGAGGGTCGATGAAGGTGGTTGCTCGGCTGTTGTGGTCCACGAAGAAAGGCTGTGGACGGAACAACGACAGTCAGGTCATACAAGAAAATTTGAGCGATTATGATGATGATATTGGCCCACCTTAGCAGCGTGGTCATGCTTCATCTCCCAGCCTCGAGGCAGCTCCAGCTGTTTGTTGGCAAATAAGTTGAGGAAGGCTACCAGGTCTCGGTTGTGCTGGTAGCGCTCAAAGTGGTGTGCGTCCCGCCGGACCTTAGTGATCATGTGCTTCAAACACGTGTTGGCGGTGAACATGCGGTAGGCACTCTGACGTGACGACACAAGGGACAGAATTAAATTGCCGGAAGAAATGATGTGCTACTTGATGACAAAGTGATAGAGGGTCCCTACAGGGTTAGAATGCAGCACAGTGAAGAAGTCCGGGCTGGTGAGAAACCTGGCGCTGGGAGACTGGAGAAGCAGGTAAAGGCGCGACCGAGAACTTGACTGGGTGGCGCCACCATCTCGACGCAGCTCTGCGAAAAAATTAAACCGGGGTCACGCTTTGCCAACCGCGTAGACCATAATGCGCCGGTACCTCAGGCTAACCTGGAAAAGAGGGGAGACTATCGCTCTCGTCTGCTGGCTGCTCATTGGCCGACGCTTCTTCAGCTCTGCCGTCATTGGTGATCGTCCTACGGATGCTCTGATACCTGAAGTGTTGATCAGTTGTTACAGTCCCATATAGAATATTCAGATACAGTGCAACCCGTTTAAGTCGACATCTCTCGGATTGACATAAGCAGTAGGCCAGAGACGGGGAGAATGGGTGATAATAAAGAATTTCTCAAGAGAAAAAATGGCTAGGAAGTCTACTGCCCTGGAAGAAAGGATATTTAGTTCTACGCCAAAGCTTTGAATGCAAGCAGTAACTTTTGTTTTTGGTGATTTTGACAAAACCACAAATCAGCTTTTGCAAAAACACACCAGTGATAATGATGAAGTTAACACAACTACAACGCATGTCGACATAAAGAAACCAATTATTCATATGAATTAATCTTTTGGGTCTCTAACATTTACGTCGACAAAAGCGGTTGACCATGTATGTCAACGTCGACTAAAGCGGGCACTTTTGAATAATAAGAACATAGTGAACAAGGACTTGATGAGTTGCTCTACATAGAAGGGTTATTGGCATTAAAGAATTCCACTGCATTTAGAGGATTAGATGCTGAACGGGGTATCAAACCTGCGGTTCAGTTGTTCCATCTGCTGGATTGAATTGGACCTCTGGAGGGTCTGCGGGCCGGCCGGGGCTGTGGGTCGTTGCCAGGTTGTGGTTCTGTTGACGTGATCCACGTAAAAGATCCGACCGTGGCTGTCGATGCGGGCCTCCCAGTCTAGCACACAAACACAAGTCTTAGGGCACAGGTTCCCAAATTATGACGCAAGTTATATTCTAAATTCAGCGTTTGAAGGTTTTAGTAATTTATGGATTAATATCAACAAGGATTAATTTATTTTTCTTACACTTAACACATCAAAAAGTTATTAACCTATACAAACCATAGCCATTTGTGCTTATAACACATAGAAGACACTAGTGATGTTTTTGTAAAATATTACTGATTTAAAAGATGAAATATGTGTGATAATACATTACGTTACATTGTTCATGATAAATGTATTCATTATTTCAAAAGAACTTGCAACATTTTAGTGTAGTACAAATATAATTTGAATGAAAAAAAAACGTACTGTAAAATCATTGACATGTGTTGAGTGTCTCATGGGCTATTTGACAAATACATAACATTAAACTGTCCATAGCTATTTTAGGGGTAAAAGCCTGATTGCTATATTTTCTAAAATAGTTTCTTCTAAATTCATCGAAGGAAAATAGTCTAGAACTGCTGAACTGTAATATTTGACACCTTATTAAAGCATTACAATTGTTAAATGGATATAAACTGAGCTTCAATGCCAAAAAAAAGCCTTTGGGGGAAGCTATATCCTTGGATAGTCACATGATTGTCACAGTCACTAAGAAATACTTTTTCCTCAAGATTTAAAATATTCAACATCATCAAAGTGGATTTTTTCAACTCTGCAAGGTCGACCATATTCATGGAGGCAGTTTTTTTAATGGAGGCGCATGGAGGAGCCGTACAATATAATAATCATTTCTTTACATCTGGATGGTACATAAATTAAGCAATACGTCATAAAAGACAATGTGGGACTCATTAATGCATTAGTAAGTATTACTTGATGGACATTAACAAGTGCCGTCACTGCCGAGTGATCGTCGTTTGTTGGTCTTGCCAAGCACTGTGCTTATAACTAGGGCTGTCAAATGATTCAAATGTTTAATCGCGATTAATTACATTGTGGCCATAGTTAACTTGTAATTAATGCCGTTCAACCACAGAGATACTTTTATCTTTAATAAATGTACGGTACCATAGACAGACCATTGGACGATTCGTTTGATCTATTCAAAAGCAGTGGTGTGCCATCAGGGCCAGCAAGGCCTTCTGTGCTGGCCAAACATAACCAGAAATCATGATCATAATTAACACTAGAAGTCCCAGCATTTTTCTGTCTACCTAGAAGACCCAGAGAGGGGTCATTTGGCCCGACGCTTTTCCCGAATACACTAATCACTCATTTTGTTATGGTAATGAGGCTGTTAGGGGCAGTTTGTCTAGGTAGACAGAAAAATTATACATGTGGGAAATGCCGAAAGGAGCAATGGCAGTGCCAGGATTGTGAGTGACTGCTCAAATGTATGTCAGTCACGTTTACATGGACATGGTTTTTCATTCTTTGTAAATATGCTTTTTTCTTTGTAAATTTTTTTTTTTAAACTATTTTTGGCACACAAAAATAACAATTGCTTCTGCAACAACCCTCCACACCAAAACTGGGAAAACAGTTGCTTTTTCATTCTTTGTAAATATGTTTTGTTTTGTATTTTTTTTAACAATAAATGTCAGAGTGTTGATCCCTTCATTCTGTTGATCCTTGCAAAAACACACACAACCTACCTCAGAACTAAAGCTTGAGCTGTAAGGTCCCCTCCCCCACACAGGCTCAAGTGGCCCCCTGCCGTGTGCCACTAACAGCCACATTTTCATAACAAAAGGAGTGTCCACAGGGGGGACTAGGGGTCAAATGACCCTCTTGTGTGTTTGCTAGGTAAAAATGTCAATTGACCCTTCTCTGGGACTTCGCGTGTTAAAGTTAAAAGTAATTTTTGATTTACTTTCCCTAAATATCTAAAAGTATTCATATTGTCTTCATGTCATATTATGCTCCTTTCAGCGCTGTTGTTTTTTGTTTATAGAGTTTTTATCCAATCAGAATTCAGCTAGCTTATGTTGCCATGCTGTACCAAATCTGCCAGAAGCCTCAGATTTAGCAATGCTGGCGTCTGTGCACTGTAAGTGAACGGACACAAACATTTGACAGACAGTTGCGATAGATCATGTATTGTTGTCAGTAAGGCATTACAGATGGCCTAAGGCAGATATATAGTGATGTTATGAGCCAGGTAACATAAGAACTCCATTACCCACAGTAGTGAAGAGCATGCGCAGTAGCCCTGTTTAGGTTGTTTAATGTAGACATACTGGCAACGGGATGTTTTTGATGAGCACGCTGTGGAGTAAATTTGAAGAACTCAGCCGACATGCCTCGTCTGCAACCTTTATGATTATACAAGACAACACATATATTTGCGAGGCCATTTCAAGAAGGATATTAAAGAGAAACTACATCTTGTGAGACCATGTCGGCCAACCTCGGAAGCTAGCGCAGCTGTTGATGAAATGTGAGTTCAGATATTTTACTTCTTTTTTCACGTTTAAAATGTTTTTTGCAATTTTAATTTTGACAGTACCACATAAGATATGTTTTAATTGCTGATGCGGGTTTTTTGATTTTTAAATCCGCCAGAAAATAACCCGTTCTGTACAATGCCCAGTAGTGCGTAAATGTGTTTCTGTATAGTATTTCTCCAGCAATGGTCATGTGGTGACATAAATTATTCCCAGGCGCGGCACCGCTGCTGCCCACTGCTCCCCTCACCTCCCAGGGGGTGATCAAGGGGATGGGTCAAATGCAGAGTACAAATTTCACCACACCTAGTGTGTGTGTGACAATCATTGGTACTTTAACTTTAATTAAAAATGATGGTATTTTGAGAGGTAATCATTGAAGTCGGACATCACTGAAGGCCTAGATGGGAAATTCACGGCCCGCCACTGTTCAAATGTTTGTCTATTGTGCTTTTTTAAACAGCTCAACACAAAATGGTTATAAGTGTGTGTGTGTCTACACCAGTGGTTCTTAACCTTGTTGGAGGTACCGAACGCCACCAGTTTCATATGCACATTCACCGAACCCTTCTTTAGTGAAAAATAAAAAATAAAACATTTTTTAAATTCAAGACAAAGTTATGTTTTTGGTCACACTTTAGTATGGAAAACATATTCTAAGAAACAAAGACTTAATTTAGAGTTTTTTTCACACTAGGGGAACATATTCTAAGTAACAAAGACTTAATTTAGAGTTATTTGGTTAGGGTTAAGGCCAGGGTTAGAGGTTTAGGGTTATAATAAGGCCATGCCGAATAAGGTATTAATAAGTACTTAAGAATGACAAGTTAAGAGCCAATATGTTACTAATTTGCATGTTAATAAGCAACTAATTAATGGTGAATATGTTCCCCATACTAAAGTGTTACCATGTTTTTTTTACTGGTGCACAAAATGAACCGTGCATGAACATCACCTTGTTCAAACAACAAAACCAACACAGTGCATACATTTACAACAAATTACACACCTGCAAGTCAGTCTGACTTCTGCTGTTGCCGTATTCGTAATACGCCGATAGGGAGAAGTTTTTATTTACACGATGAGTCGGGTGTGTTTTGACCTCCGCCGAACCCCTGAGGCCGACTCACCGAACCCCTAGGGTTCGATCGAACCCAGGTTAAGAACCACTGGTCTACACACATACACACACACACACACACACAAACACACAGCCACACAAGTCTTTGCTATTGAATATGCAGCCTACAAGAGATTAATTATTACAATTTTTGAATATTATTTAGTGATGTTTTCTTAATGCTAAATATTGCAGGATAAACGCTACACAAACAACAAACACATCCATTCAATGTGGAGGTTTCCTGAAGAAAACTGTTCATATGTAATTATATAGAAAATAAGAGAAGTAAATAAAGTATGAAGAGGCTTTCACGGTTTATTTGAACCCTATGGGTACCGTTTAATTTAAATGCCAAATGCGACGGTAAGGACAAAAAACTCATAACATATTTAAGTGGGTATAAAACTGTAACATATTAATAATGTTTTTTACTTGTTTCGCTTAAATTGCATATTAACTTAATACCAAATACCATTGGTATTGTTTTAACCCTTTAAATACCAATTTTATTAAAAAAAAAAATTTTTCTTTCACCTTTCACTCCCATACTTTACACAATTTTATACGTAGTCATTACACAACAAAAACTTTAAAATTTAATTTGTCATATTTACTGATTAGAATGAGATGGAAACACGCACGCACACACACGCACATTCACAAACTAATTTTCTCCTAAATGAAACCCTAAATGAAATTAGAAAATGAATGATTAGAATTGTGTAATATGTTTGCATCTTAAATATAAAATTGTGGTTATAAGGGGGCTCAATGAGGACATTTTTGTCCTGAGCATGAGATGTATTCCCCGCATCTGATTAACCTAAAACGACGTTTAAAATTTAATTTTCAAATTTAACATGTAAAAAAAACTGCACTAACTAAAAATATGACCTAACAGAACCTAAATGGTGGCCAAAAATAAGCAGACAAAAAAGAAAAATACTAATATGTCCCAAACATAGTGGAAGAGTTGACTAAGTTTATACAGAAGTAGATTTTGCTATCGGGTGGAGGCCCCCAAGCGCCCATAAAAATAAAAGAGAAAAAAAACATTGCCACTCATTTCCACGTCAAATTAGTGGCGTGGGCGCTGGGGTTTCAACTTGCTGCTGAGAGGTTGCGTGTGTCACTCAACCTCAAAGGCTCAAAGGGGAGGGAGAGGGCAGGCCGGCGAAGGATCAATTTGCAACTGCAGAGGTTGTGAGACTGTGAGTGAAACGCAAAGTGGAGGGAGCGAGGAATAAACTGACCCTGGATGATGGATATTCAAACTGCTTAAAAATAATCTGTATTTCAGTAACACAATTAATATAGACCCACATAGCTACATGTCATTTATTGGGTTATGTAAAAAGGTTGTTTAACAAAGTAAGAAAAATATGTGCATGCTTCTACTTGACATATTAGCCCACCTGCTGTTTTTACTGTGCCGTCATAGTTTTTCCAAGCTGAAGTTCATTAAAACGTACTTGAGGTACCCTATGTCACAGGAAAATCAGCATCAATCACTCACAGATTTTGCATAATGACTTAATTGATGATTTTAAATCAAAGAAGGCAAGTAAAAGCAGGTTTTAGATTGCACTTTACACCTGCACTATCTATGCTTAATCATGCGTCAAATACTCTTTTTTTATTAATATCGTTTTATTAATTTGTATGTATGTGATGAAGGATTTGTGCCATTTAAATGAGTGTTTATGTTCGTATTTTTTGTTACTTTGCTGTATCCACGATTATGGATGGAGGGTGCCGAGGGAAGGGTCGCTCAGGAACAGGGCCGGCCCGTGGCATAGGCCGTATAGGCAAATGCTAAGGGCGCCGTCCATCAGGGGGCGCCACGCCAGTGCCACAAATGTTGGAGAAAAAAAAAAAAAAGTTGGTACTATTATTTCTAAATACAAAAAATAATCCCACGTTAATTAAAATGCAAAGTAAAGCCTATTTAATAGAAATATAATTTGTTACAACATTATGCCCCCCCGCCCCCCCCCTTTCCCCCCGCACGGTGCGCCCCCTCCCTTCCCGTATCATGACTATTTTTGGACGTCACCACATCAAAAAATTAACACAAGATGTCAAAACGGCCAAAACTGTCAGGTGCCCAGGGAAGAAAAAATAGAAAAGAAGAGGAGAAACGAGAAAAAGACAGAGGTAGCAGGTAGGTAACGTTAGCCTACATGGAATTATTTTTCTGTTACAGAATGTGATAGCAACCTGGCTTTTTAGCATTAAGCTAATGTTACATGATTCGGCAATTGCTAATCAATAAATAGTTAGTTCTGTTTTAACGTCGGGTTAATATTGTGGAGGGGGCTAAATTGTTATGGAAAATAATAATGTAACGTTAGGTAATTACAGTACTCCCCCTTTACATTCCTCAGGGACATTTGTATTAGATCTTTTAAGCAGGTGTTTTTTGTTTACATTGTTATTGCCTTCTGGTTAGCTAATGTTTGCCCCGCAGGTAATAGTCACTTTATATATTAGGTATAGTTGTAAGCCTAGTTGTTAAAGTGCACATCATTAATGTTAATTAAGCACTATCACATGAGAGGGAATGCTGTTTTTTAATTTGAGCACTGCTGTGATTCGGTTAAAGATAATCATAACATAACATTCTCATATAATATGTTAATTTGCTTTCTTTAAGTAAAAAAAAAGGTCAAAGACAAAGCTATTCGGTTTCTTGTGAGTATATCACTGCCGATGTGGGGGGGGGCGCCACCTAAAATCTTGCCTAGGGCGCCAGATTGGTTAGGGCCAGGCCTGCTCAGGAAAAAACAAACTGCCTCTGAGTTCATACAAACAATGACAAAGTGGTCAATGCAAATTCCTTTCTCTTTTTTTTTTTTTTTTCCTTTTATGTTGTACTATCCCAGGAACTCTGAAATAACTTACCAAAATCCCTATTGGAACCATTTTCACAGGCGAAAACAGTGCATATATGTATCATTGCAACTCTGATTTCAATTGACTTCCTGCTACTAATACACTTATTTGTTCCTCAAGCGTTTGAGTCTGAGCCGACATCAGCCAGGCGCAACGTCCCGTGCAACCCAGCAAGGACACATTTTAACACACTTAAAGTGTTCCTTTGGGATAAAACATTGCCTGTTAAATTCAGGGAATGTTTCCAAACTTGAGCAAATGTGAGGAGAAAAGTGGTCTTGAGCGTGTTCAATCTTGGATGTTGCATTATGTAAATGAAACCATAACCATGTGTGTAATGACTGGTAAACAAATGACACTCAGGACGACTCACTTGGCGGGAGGGGCTCATCCACTCTCTGGTAACGGCTGATGTCATGGCGTACAGACGGCAGTGAGTGAACAGACATGTGGCCGTTGACCTGAGCTGTGGCTCCTGTGTGTACAAACAGCTTGATAAGAGCAGTGTTTATGTTGTTGACCTATATGACATGTTGTACTTACAAATATGTGTTTGGTTTGTTACAGCAGTTGGGATCATGAGTGTACATCAGACCTGGGCAAATTAAGGCCAGTGGGCCACATGCTTTTCAATCTGGCCCGCCGGACATTCCCAAATAATTTTTTTAGATCTTTAACATCGAAACTGTAACTGCCATTATGACAGACCTGGGCATTCTGCGGCCCGCGGGCCACATCCGGCCCTTTGTGCGTCCCTGTCCGGCCCGCGTGAGGCCAATCATAAATTACAAAATACATTTTAAAAAGTATCTATGTCGAGTGTGCAATACAACGGTGCTGCTTTTGTTTTGAAAAGCGTTATTTGTATTACTTCCGTGTGGACGTATGCACGTGCGTGATTGTGAGTGAATGTGAACAGCTGCAATCACAAATTACAAAATAAAGTTGAAAAAACATCTATGTCGTGCGCGCAATACAACTGTGCTGCTTTTATTTTGAAAAGTGTTATTTATGGGCGTATGTCCGTGTGTAACCTGTGAGTGAAGGTGCACAGCGACAAGTGATGCACGGTTTACACCCGAGACGCGTGTTTTCAACAAGACATGGACTGCCAAGCAACGTTCCCTCTAAGGTGCGCGCCTGCGCAATTGCGCACTGCTCAAGCGTCCTCTGCGCACAGCAAATATATGCCGCGCACCAAATCAAATCCCATCTGAATTCTAAACAAAATAAACACATTTATTCTGTGTAGTTTTGCAATACAACTTTGAGTGACAGTGACAACAAGCGGCCCTAACGGTGTTCATCAACACCGTTCAATTGAACACCGTTCAATTATTGTAACGTCTATCGAGATGATTCAAGGCCAGGAATTATATTGATCACTTTATTGAGAAAAACAATTTACATTTGGCCATAACCACACCAAAAACATGAGTAAAACACTTCTATCTCGAAAAACTAGTCATTTTCTGCCGTACAAACCAGGCCAAAACCAACTTGTCATCTGTCACCAACACGCATACCACTAAACCACTAGTGCGTTTATGGCCACACAAAAAGTCGAACAACTCATACACCACACAAAGTTACACTATGACTCTTCAGTCATACGTGTGCTTATTTTACTGTCATTTATTATTAATGTTAATTTATTTATATTAATCATGGAATGCTGTTACTAGAGAAAGTTACAGGAATGCACACTTCATCCTATGCTTACATTTCATTGTGCAACATGAGGATGTTTAAGGGGAACTAAATGTGATCTCTGAAAGGGGTACAAAAGATTTCCAAAGCAGTGCTTTTGGTATAAAGTTAAGTTAGGTTAAATGAAAGTATTGTTATTATTACTAATTATTATTATTATTTATCTTACGGTAAATATCAAAAACAATATTGAGCAAAATGTAATTGAAATATTGTCGATGTGGCCCTCCAGCAGTGCTCGGGTTGCTCATGCGGCCCCCACTAAAAATTAATTGCCCACCCCTGCATTATGATGTACAGTGATGTTTTCAAATTACCGTAAGTCTTGAACTAAAAAGTATTGCAATGGTTGGAATCTGTGCTTTTGCATGAAAAATGAGTTACTATGGTAATCTAAGTCACAGCAGCTCAGACGAGGGACCAAGCAGTGTGAGTGGAGAGCGTTTCCACAGAGTGTTTCCAGAGCGGCCAGCCTAAAATGCAGGTGTCAGGGACAGAGGCAGAAGGAGATTTTTACGAGAAAGTTCTAAAGCTTAGCGATTTATCAGATATAGGTGGGTTGTTTTTTTTACCCTTCGCATTCATATTTCGCTGTGTTTGTTGCATTTTTGTTGCGTTTCGCTTGATTGTAAAATGTCGATTGAGATGGGGTGTGATGTTATAGATTGTCAATATTCAGTGTTTTATCGTTCATAATTAATATTGTAAATCTGACATTCTTTATTTACATGTACGTTCTCTGGGTGTATATTTCAGTAAAAAAATGTAAAATTCCATTCCGTTTTTTCAGGCGGCCTGTCATAACATTTTTAGCATTCAATCAGACATTATTGTGAGGTTTTGTATCAGTGTTCCTAAATATAGATATACCGGCCCCCAGACACATTTTTTTCTGTAAATTTGGCCCCACGAGTCAAAAAAATTGCCCAGGCCTGGTTTACATGCCCTTATCTTGGATGAATGTCATACAGTGGAACCTGTTTAAGTCAACATCCCAGGGATTGGCTGACTAACGTGGATGTAACCGAAAAAAGCTTTGACCATGTTCACCATGCTTTTGTCAAGGTCAAGGTCCAAGGTTCAAGTTTATTGTCCCCGCTGGGAAATTTGTCTTGGGCACAGTGCATCATTGCTTTCTTAACATACAGAAAAACAACATAACAAAAACACAAGCACAGACACAACCACAACCAGACAACTAACATTTAAACATCAGAACATGGAGCTTGATAGACATAGGTGGCACTTTGATGTAGGCATAAAATCTACAGTATGGAGATAAAGATAAAGTACCAGTGTGCATTGCACTAGAGCTCATGGATAAAGTGCTATGTGCTAAAGTGCTTAGTTCTAAAGTGCTATGTGCTAAAGTGCTATGTGCTAAAGTGCTGTGCTAAAAAGGTGCTAACCTATGTATTAACATTCTATTGCACATTGTTGGTCAGCTTAATGGAGGCTGGGACAAATGATAAATTAAGGCGGTTAGATTTGCATAGTGGGACCCGGAGTCTTCTCCCTGATGGCAGGGTTCCATATTCAGGGAAGAGTGGGTGTTGTGAGTTGGAAATAATTTTCTTAGCTTTTTTCCTAACTGCCTGCTCATAGATGCTCTGTATATGTACATGCGCAAGTTTTTTTCCTGGTGGCTAACAATCAAAAAAGGTCACCAGGTTATTGCTATGCTTTTATTTTCATGATTCATGAGCATGATTCAATGTTGTGTCGATAGAATGATTACAACATGTTGACATACAAGTACACAAACACATGTTTCATAGCAATGACTCCTTGGCTCTAAAATGTTATGTCGACAAAAGCGGTCGACCATGAAAGTCGACTTAAGTTTTTTATTTTTTAGTAAAAAGAAGACGATGGACTTGATAAGATGGTTGACTAGGCTGTTGACAAAAAGGAATTGACATACACGGGTGCCACTATATACATTTTTGGCCTTAATTATTTATTTTATTTGTTGCTTTTCCAGCGTGAAGTGATTATATTAAGTACTTCTTTTTTTTTTAAACAAATTTAAATATTTTCAGGGTTTTCTGTAATTTAGACCTGCCACACCTAAGCGCATATTGAGGGTGTGCTGGGTACGCTTTCTGTTCGCCTAGTCTTGAACTCAAACCTGCAGGAGCATCACGAGGGAGGCGGTGGGATATGAAGTCCAGATGGGTGGCATTCTGTGCCTCCATTTTCGAGGCTGCCGATTACAGCTGTGGTTGCAAGCTGGTGGTGGTGCCGGTCGTGGCAGCAACCTTATAACCTTATGAACAGGGCTGTCAAGCTGAAGGAGTACCCACGAATCAGCAGGTACTGTTCCGTCAAATTTGACACATTTTAATGTAAATGTCAACATGACTGCACTAAAGGTCGTCAAAGCCCACAATGACTCTTACGACAAGCATGATGCTCTGCTACATGTCTTTCAAGACTCTGATAGTAATGTGATGATGATGATGATGTAACTGATTGTATATACCTCAGGCAAATGTGAAATGCATGAGATGAAGAAAGGGAGTTGTGGTATAACAGTATTGTTGGTTCTAAGATACAGTTAGATCTAATTGATTTTAAATATATACCTATATGCTTGTAAATATTGATTGTTGCTTAGCATTGAACAATGTTTAGTGTTAGTAGTATTGTGATGATATTCCTCTTTGATTTTGAGTTATCAATTTAACCTGAAAAGCTACTGTCAACAGTTCAGGTATGAAATAAACTGAATAAAACCTACTAGTTGAGTTGATAAAATGCCCTGTACCATCTCCTCAGGCAGTGCAGGCAAGCGAAAGTCCTAAAGAACTTGACAGGTACTGAAAGACTAACACTGTTGCAGAGGAATTTGAGGTGGTCAGAAAACGTTTTTGTGGCGTGGCACTGGGGGTGGACAAGATCTGCTTTGTAGGCTTTGGATGTTGCAGGACTGCAATGCCTGACACGTCACTTCAACACTGTGTAGAGCAGGCAGTAACAGTGGATTAGCCAACAGGGATGGTGGAGGAGGTTCAACTATGGGGGATCACGCCTCTCAGCCTCTCTGGGAAATCTAATCCAGAGTGCGGGAAGGAGATTTGGGCCATTTTTGGGTAGGGAAGGAGCAATATGGTCTATATTCTGGTTGTGGAGCTCTTCAATCATGCAAGGTTATTTGAGAGTACACAGGGGTTCCTTTCAAACGGTCCACACGTGTTTTGTGGACTTGGAAAAGGCCTTCAACAGTCAGTGGTGGTATGAGGTTCAAAGCCGGCCTTGGTCCCTGCACAATGGAGCAGTTGTGCCTGGTTTTGTTTTTATTTACTTGGAGAACGTGTTGAGGGTGTTCAGTTATTAGCGTTATGATCCCATCTCTGCTGTTTGCAGATTATGGTGGTCCTGATGCCAAGAGTTGAGTTCAAATACACTATGCCATTCTTGGTAAATCATATCCTGGAATAGCCTCTCACATGACAACATCAGGGATGTTCTACATCACTGAATGATTTAATTAAGGGCACAAAACTGTAAGAACACATTTAAAGTGTTGCTGACATGCTGTAACCTTGACTTTTTATGGGTTAAATAATAATAATGTCAAGGTTTGGTGACCCACAACAAATAATGAGGCAAGTTTAGAAGCATTAAGCAGCTCACCCGTCTGTCTCTCTGGCATTGTCCCGCTCAGACCCTCTTGGGCCCTGCAGGCACCTTCAGCGGCCCGCAGGGAGCGTCTCTTCCACACCTCACCACCTTCCTCCTCCTCCTCCTGTCCCGGCTCACCTTGCATATCCTCACTGACAGCCCCTGCAGCTGACAAAGAGGTGTTTGGCTATTGTTTGGCTAAAAGTAAACAAAAAGCTGTCAAGAGAACATTTGGAGTAGAGGCTTTTGAAAGCTAACATGTTGAATGTTTATCCCCAACAGTCAGACTGTGTCTAAGTAGTACTGTCACTGACAAGTAGGAGCTTGATAACACTAAAAAAAATATGTTTTTTTAGGTTCGCAGAAGAAACGTGTGCCTTCAAAATAATTAGTTTGGACGTTAAGACTGGAAAACACAAACTAAACATAGCCTGAATCTTTACATAATTCTATTTCAAATTTGACAATGATACTACAAAAATGTAGTATTTTACATAGGTTTTTCTAAAGTTAAGGTTAGGTGTTTCATGTCACATTTGGTCAAAGTCTTCACTAAAATCCAACAAACCTCCTTGGCTTCCTTTGACACACGTTTGTCGTAATTTTTTTTTAGATAAAAAGAAATGAACTTCAAAGTTTTAACACGTTTGTCATCATTGTTTTTGAAATCAAAAGAAATAAACTTCAGAGGTACAACATTGACACAGTCTATGTCTTACTTTGTTCCATTTATTCCGTTACCCAGAAATTACTTGATTTCATAAAAAAAGTTCACCTATTAACCTGCATATCTGTGTTTTCAAATGTTATTCACTGAGTCAATCATCATTAAGATTGGATGTAACTGGTCTGAGCTCTGTACATAAGAGGATCTGGTACTTTTTTACACACAGATGTAGAGATGTATATTGTTCCACAGCAGACAAGGTAAACAATTTTCTATTTGTTTACAATTAAAAAGTTCACAGTGGGTTAAGGTAGCGTGATGTGGCTAATGCATCCATGCTAACCAAATTTATGATCAATATGTGGAAAATATAAGTATCTGACAAAAAATGATGAAAGTATTTAGCGGTGGTGTGTTTTTATGGATATATGTTTTGGTGTGGACTGACAATATACATTTGCATTTACATTACACTACCAACGCAACAGGACCTTATTTGTCACACGTTTATCTGCTTGTTGGAATACTGTGAGGCTTCATGTTTAAATTTTGTATTAAATCCTTCCGATGTTCAAACACTGCCAATATACGCACAGTCCCTTTGCGCTGTGGTCGCACTCACAAGACAGTAATATCCATTTTGATTTTTGCTAGTTAATTCAGAGTGGCATTATTAAATTATATCCTCATCTCTGGGTGTTTCTAGTTGTCTCAATTGAGGCAATCAGAATAGATTTGATAGTTCTCTGGAAGTCTATTTTATCATTTTATTATCCATCCATCTTCTAACGCTTGTCCCTTTCTTATTATGTACTGTGTAAACTGCATTCAAACTTTAAGCACAATATAATGTTTCACCTTCCTGGGGCGCTGGAATTTATTCCAGCCTCAGAAGCGCGTAAGAAGTACTTAAGTCGACGCCCTTTTAAGGCCTGCTCCAACCAAAGTGCGCATCTTGGATGAAGGCGCTCAGCTACAGACTTAAATTGAAGGGGTTAATGCTGCGCATAGAATAATACATAATGTTGGATATAGAGAACATATAAACCCTTTATTTATTGAATCAAAAATATTGAAATTCAACGACTTAGTGCATTTGCAAACAGCTAAAATTATGTACAATGCGAACTATAACCTGCTACACAACGATGTACAACAATTCTTCTCAACAAAAGAGGAGAAATATAACCTCAGAGGAAAATCTAATTTAAAACATCTACAAGTGTTCACAAAGTAAAAAGAAGATCAATTATCATACATTTTTTGAACCTTTACAAAAAAAAGAGACAATGATTATTTATGTATTCAATATTTGTTTACTTACTTATGGCATTGGTATATTTATTTATGTATTCCCAGTTCTGTTACAGAGAACAATGAAATGAGATAAAACTGCTATGATATGAAAGGGGGTAGGATTAAATAAGCTCTGCTCCTTCCTACTCCTTTTCGGACGTGCTGTAATGAAACAACTGGAAATATGTGATGCATTACATTGTAATCGTATTGCATGCATGTGTGAAATAAACTGAATTGAACTGAACAATGGCAATTAAAGAAAGACGGGAAGGATTATTGGAGGTAAATCTAATTTGATAATTACAACAGTTACTTTTATTGCAAACGCTGATCTAAAATCGGAGGCAAACATCAATATTAAGCTAACTGGAGAATTTAGATGGGGAGGAGCAAGCTGGTGGCACCTCAATGCAGCAGCATAATCCAGGCTTAATTGCAGTGTCAAAAATAGAAATGTTTATAGGCACCTCAATTACTTGCAATATTTTTACCATTCACATGTAGTGGATCTACATTTGGGGGCAATGTAAAACCCTGGTATCGTCAGGAATACAGAAGACTGCAGGCTGTCTAAAGGACAATGGGTTAACCAGCAAACTATACGAGTATAAATGAAGTAATAAGAGTGAACACCAACTGGCAGCAGATGTCCCATTGTCGCTCGCGATGGTCAGAGCAGAATTGGCCAGGCTGTTGCTGCTTGATAATTCTGCGGCTTCCTCTTCTGCCCGAGGAGCCACTTCTGTCCTTGTCTCCACTTCCTGTGACAGTGAGCATAATCGGTTGATGGTATCAAACATCTTCGCCATTCAGGTTTGCAGCTACAGCATCTTACCTGAATGGGTGAAAGCGGGCCACTGCTGAACGGCAAATTGCAAGCCACGTCTTGGCTCATCCTTGTACTGTGCTCGCTGCATGCACAACCGCCCGAAGACTCCAGCTGCTCTGTCTGAGGAGAACCATTGGCTCCAGGTTCTTCACCAACATGCACCGATGCTCCAACTGCGTCTGCGTTGCTGCTGGTCCATGGCTCCTCTTCAGTTTGTTCTCCTTCGGCACCGACCAACTCACTGACAGAATAACCTGCTTCTGCTGACGACACGGGTCTAGATTCGGAGACCTCGCTCCCTTGTAGAAGCTCGGATGATGCCACAGAAGAGGCAACATCTGTAGTCCACTGTGGCTTTGTCTCCTGGGATAAGTCACCTCGCTGTCCCGTGCTCTCTTCGTCCTCGTCAGAGTCTATGTGAAGCATTGCGTTCAACCGCGTGTCTGTAGGAAAGCTGGAGCGGAGCCTGGGCCCTGTCGGAGGTCGCTCCATGGGGCCCCCAGAGGCCTCAACAGCATCCAAGTAGTCGTTGAGGGACACCTGCCGGTGGGTGTGGCTAGTTTGGGCTGCCAGGATGTTGCCTTCCTGCCAAGCGCTGCTGTTGCCGTAGTAACAAGTTCCGTTGACCAACAGGGAGCCTTCCTCTGAGCCTGTGGGCGAGGCTCCATGGGCGGCGCGGGTGGATGAGGAGTGCAGAAGGTCTTCGTCGTCAGAGGGACTACCGGGGTCACCATTTACAGCATTGGCCAAGATGGTTCCTGTTAACTCTGGAGAGGCTTTGTAGAACACAGTTTTGTTAGTTTCGTTACCTCCATTTAAGGAGATTCTGTGATTATAGTTTACTTTTTTAGCAGGATTTCACAAGGAAAAAAAATAAATGCAAGGATTTTCTTGGCCTCAGTGTTAAGTTTGTTGACTAAAAATGTTTGTCTTCATTATCGTCAACAACCAATGTTGCTTTGATAAAATTAGGACGATAACATGAAAACAAAAGCATGTTGACTAACACAATGACAAAATTTTTTGATAATTTATTAAATGAATCAAAACTAGATGAAAATTTAATTTTGTCTTTAAGCGGGTGGGACAAAATATCCACAGTTGCATGTGGGAGAGGGCGGGTGGAAAAACACTAAGGTGATCCAATTAGAACTAGCATTTTTGTAATAAACAGTGTTTTGATTTTTCACCCGGAAAAGCAAAACTCAATACAAGACATCAATACATAATGTCTTCTACACCGGGAAGAAAGCGAAGAGAAGACATATGGACCCACTTCACCTTTTCCGCGGTAGAACTGTGGGTTTACAAGTTGTTACATCTTTGCGACAGTAACCACGCCAAAGCTAATATTTCAAAATGTACTGAATTACTGTCACTGTTAAAGACAGTAGAGCAGGAGCAAGGCTACTAGGGCTGTGAATCTTTGGGTGTCCCACGATTTGATTCAATATCGATTCTTGGGGTTACGATTCGATTCAAAATGGATTTTTTTTTTTCAATTCAACACGATTCTCGATTCAAAAACGATTTTTTTCCAGATTCAAAAGGATTCTCTATTCATTCAATACATAGGATTTCAGCAGGATCTACCCCAGTCTGCTGACATGCAAGCAGAGTAGTAGATTTTTGTAAAAAGCTTTCATAATTGTAAAGGACAATGTTTTATCAATTGATTGCAATAATGTAAATTTGTTTTAACTATTAAATGAACCAAAAATATGGCTTATTTTATCTTTGTGAAAATATTGGACACAGTGTGTTGTCAAGCTTATGAGATGCGATGCAAGTGTAAGCCACTGTGACACTATTGTTAATTTTTTTTAATTTTTATAAATGTCTAATGATAATGTCAATGAGGGATTTTTAATCACTGCTATGTTGAAATTGTAACTAATATTGATACTGTTGTTGATAATATTCATTTTTGTTTCACTACTTTTGGTTTGTTCTGTGTCGTGTTTGTGTCTCCCCTCAATTGCTCTGTTTATTGCAGTTCTCAGTGTTGCTGGGTCGGGTTTGGATTTGGAATTGGATTGCATTATTATGGTATTGATGTGTATTGTTTTGTTGGATTGATTAATTAAAATGAATAAATAAATAAATACATACAATTTTTTTTTAAATAAATAAAATAAAAAATCTATTTTTTTAAAATCAATCAATCAATCAATCAATGTTTATTTATATAGCCCTAAATCACAGGTGTCTCAAAATGAGAATCGATTCTGAATCGCACAAGGTGAGAATCGCGATTCGAATTCGAATCGATTTTTTCCCACACCCCTAAAGGCTACTTACTCTTACTCTCACTAATTTGTTTTATTTTTACATGAAATTCAAAATGAGCTCCAAAATTAAATAACATTGGATATGTTGCGTTATGTTAGAGAAAAAATTATGGTTTTCACTCTGTTTTTTATTTTCATTTTACAAAGCCTCTCAACCTTTTAGTCATGACACGAGTCAGCAACAATGCTGTGTCAGCACACACCTTCATGTCCAATGGAAGTGACGTCCACCCGAAACTGCAGCTGCCCGCTAACGTGATCTGTAGGAAGGCGGCGACACAGACTGTAGCTGACTGGGTGTTGGCTGCATCCATATGCACGCGCACACACACAAACACAGAGCAGGATATCAGAAAAAGGCATCAGAAAATACACAGTAGGGCTGAGCGATTTATGGCAAAAATAATGACCACGGTAATTTTTTTCATATCATCCGATCTCGATTTATATCACAAGTGTTTTTGTTTTTTTTATTAAAGCGAATTGTCCCGTGCAGGATTATACAGAGTACCGCATCCCTACTGTTTACTACTGTCATGTTGATCATATCTATGTGCAACAGTACAGGTAGGTAACCCACGCTCGGTTCGTACCTGGTTTTAGAGCAAACGGATTTGCTTCTTTTTCGGCACGTTCAGTGGGAGTAAAGAGAACAACACTTTTCCTCTCAAAGTTCTTTGGTTGTTTTGCTGGTCATCACAAACATTCTGCAATAAACAAAGTATAATTGGTGTAGAAAATACTAAAATACTTTTATTTTAAGTTAACATTTACTAAACAAATGATTTGCATTCTTTCATTGCTTTTGTACATCGGTGCTTCTCACCAGTGCTTTGGTTAACAACAAGCGGGGACCCAGATTGTGGAGTTTTTTTAAAAACCCACATACTGTAATTTACATTTAATGAAAGTACATTAAGGTTCAGTTTGAATTTGAGGTACAAAAAAATTATTTGTACCAACACTTAAAACATGTTTAATAATCATTTCAGGAACAACATTTTTTTAATCCACAAACAAACAAAAAGAACACAAAGTGTTGGTCTGTAAGTGTTTTTTACAGGTATTATTGTGCTTGTTACTCCAACAGCAGGGACAAGTTTTTTTTTAAATTTGGGGTGGCATAGCTCGGTTGGTAGAGTGGCCGTGCCAGCAACTTGAGGGTTCCAGGTTCAATTCCCGCTTCCTCCATCCTAGTCACTGCCGTTGTGTCCTTGGGCAAGACACTTTACCCACCTGCTCCCAGTACCAACCACACTGGTTTAAATGTAACTTAGATATTGGGTTTCATTATGTAAAGCGCTCTGAGTCACTAGAGAAAAGCGCTATATAAATATAATTCACTTCACTTCAATTCACTTTTATACATGTTATATCAGAGGAGTGGAGTCTTTGCAGACACATAAACAAAAAGTCTTGATTAAAACATATTTAGATATAAAAATGCCTTTTCTGATTAAATTGGTGGGTGTGTTGATTCTCCCAGTCGGGACCAATACAGTCACATAGACGTCCTCTGAGTGCCTGCAAGTTCGCATTCGGGGCAGGATTACTGTTGAGCTGCAGCAGACAGTGAAACGAAAGTTTAAACTTCTATGGTAGTGTAAGTCATAGTTCTTTATTTTGTTGTTTTGGGCTGCACTTCCAGCTGTGTAAGGGGGAAGAGGCACAACGCAATTGAACATCAATTCCGTTGTGAGGAAACCGATTTTCGCGCGACGGTGGAACGAGATCAATCAATCAATCAATGTTTATTTATATAGCCCTAAATCACAAGTGTCTCAAAGGGCTGTACAAGCCACAACGACATCCTCGGTACAGAGCCCACATACGGGCAAGGAAAACTCACCCCAGTGGGACGTCAATGTGAATGACTATGAGAAACCTTGGAGAGGACCGCATATGTGGGTAACCCCCACCCCTCTAGGGGAGACCGTAAGCAATGGATGTCGAGTGGGTCTGACATAATATTGTGAAAGTCCAACACATCAGCGAAAGTCCAGTCCATGGTGGGGCCAGCAGGAACCATCCCGAGCGGAGACGGGTCAGCAGCGTAGAGATGTCCCCATCCAATGAACAGGCTAGCGGTCCACCCCGGGTTGGGAGCAGAGTAGAAAAGAAAATAAAATAAACGGCAGATCAACTGGTCTAAAAACGGAGTCTATTTAGAGGCTAGAGTATACAAATGAGTTTTAAGATGAGACTTAAATGCTTCTACTGAGGTAGCATCTCTAACTTTTACCGGGAGGGCATTCCATAGTATTGGAGCCCGAATAGAAAACGCTCTATAGCCCGCAGACTTTTTTTGGGCTCTGGGAATCACTAATAAGCCGGAGTTCTTTGAACGCAGATTTCTTGCCGGGACATATGGTGGTACAATACAATCGGCAAGATAGGCAGGAGCTTGACCTTGTAGTATTTTATACGTAAGTAGTAAAACCTTAAAGTTGCATCTTAGGTGCACAGGAAGCCAGTGCAGGGCAGCCAGTATAGGCGTAATATGATCAAACTTTCTTGTTTTTGTCAAAAGTCTAGCAGCCGCATTTTGTACCATCTGTAATCTATTAATGCTAGACATAGGGAGGCCCGAAAATAAAACGTTACAGTAATCGAGACGAGATGTAACGAACGCATGGATAATGATCTCAGCATCGTTTGTGGACAAAATGGAACGAATTTTAGCGATATTACAGAGATGAAAGAAGGCCGTTTTAGTAACACTCTTAATGTGTGACTCAAACGAGAGAGTTGGGTCGAAGATAATACCTAGATTCTTTACCGAGTCGCCTTGTTTAATTGTTTGGTTGTCAAATGTTAAGGTGGTATTATTAAATAGATGTCGGTGTTGAGCAGGACCGATAATCAGCCTTTCCGTTTTCTTAGCGTTGAGTTTCAAAAAGTTAGCGGACATCCATTGTTTAATTTCATTAAGACACGCCTCCAGCTGACTACAATCCGGCGTGTTGGTCAGCTTTAGGGGCATGTAGAGTTGGGTGTCATCAGCATAACAGTGAAAGCTAACACCGTATTTGCGTATGATGTCACCTAGCGGCAGCATGTAAATACTAAAGAGTGTAGGGCCAAGAACCGAACCCTGGGGAACTCCGCACGTTACCTTAACATAGTCCGAGGTCACATTGTTATGGGAGACACACTGCATCCTGTCAGTAAGATAAGAGTTAAACCAAGACAAGGCTAAGTCTGACATCCCAATACGCGTTTTGATACGCTCTAATAAAATATTATGATCAACAGTATCGAAAGCGGCGCTAAGATCAAGAAGCAGCAACATAGATGAAGCATCAGAATCCATCGTTAGCAATAGATCATTAGTCATTTTTGCGAGGGCTGTCTCCGTAGAGTGATTTGCCCTGAAACCGGATTGAAAAGGTTCACAGAGATTGTTAGACGCTAAGTGTTCATTTAGCTGCTGTGCGACAATTTTTTCGAGGATTTTCGAGATAAACGGAAGGTGGGACACCGGCCGGTAGTTTACCATGAGGTCAGGATCGAGGTTAGGTCTTTTGAGTAGAGGATGAATAACCGCTTTTTTGAATGCTAGGGGAACAGTGCCAGAGGAAAGTGATAAGTTTACAATATTTAACACTGATGGACCTAATAATACAGAAAGCTCCTTGATAAGTTTCCCAGGAATTGGGTCAAGTAAACATGTTGTTTGTTTTGTCCCATTTACACATTTTAACAATTCCTCCAATGTTATTTCATCAAAGAGAGAGAAACTATTTTGGAGGGCAGTGTCCGTCGTATATACAGTCGTATTTGTGTTAATAGAACCCAGTTGTAGCTGAGATGCATTGTCTTTAATCTCTTTTCTAATGACTTCAATTTTCTTATTAAAGAAATTCATAAAGTCATCTGCTGAGTGGGAGGAGCTACTGGGAGGAGTCCCTTGTTGGGTTAGCGATGCTACTGTCCTAAACAAAAATTTAGGATCATTTTTGTTGAGGTGGATGAGATTTGAGTAATATTTAGCTTTAGCTGAGGTAAGCATGCGTTTATAAGTTATTAAACTATCACTCCATGCTTGATGGAAAACCTCAAGTTTAGTCGCACGCCATTTGCGTTCCAGCTTTCTACATGATAATTTCTGGGCTTTAGTTTCTTCTGTAAACCATGGGGTACGCCTTTTAGGGGCCCTTTTTAGCTTTAGCGGTGCTACACTATCAATGGTGTCGCGCAGGGCGTCGTTAAAGTTGTTAGTGAGGTTATCAATAGAGCCCACATAATTTGGGAATGGTGCCATTACCGAAGGCAGTAGGTCAGTAAGAGTCGTCGTTGTGGCAGCAATAATGTTGCGGCTGCTATAGTAGTTATTATTATTATTATTAGTTTGTTGACAATGAGTCAGAACTTCGAATTTTATAAGGTAATGATCGGACATTACTTTAGTGTACGGGAGTATCGTAACTTTGGAGGTGGTGACACCCCTGACAAGCACTAGATCTATCGTATTACCGTTGCGATGCGTGGGTTCATTTATTATTTGTGTAAGACCACAGCTATCAATTATAGTCTGGAGCGCCACGCAAGGAGGGTCCGATGGGGTATTCATATGGATGTTAAAGTCTCCCATTATGATTATATTGTCGGCGTGCGTCACTAGATCAGCAACGAACTCTGAAAATTCATTGATGAAGTCCGAATAGGGCCCTGGGGGGCGGTAGATGACAGCCAGGTGCAGAGGCAGCGGTGTGACAAACCTCATAGTGAGCACCTCAAACAAGTTATATTTATTATTTAGGTCCGAGGTAAGGCTAAAGTTTTTGTTGTATATTAGTGCAACACCCCCACCCCTTTTAATGAGATGGTCGAGAACACACACGGACACGCTTTCACACAAACACACGCAAACGTACACAAACACAAACACACACACATTCACAGACACACACAGAATCACGGTCAATAAAGGTGGATTGTTCCGTGCAGGATTATGCCAAGCATTGTTGCTTCCCGACTGTTTACGACTGCGGTGACTTCTAACGAACGTGGACGGTGTGGCGCAGTTGGGAGAGTGACTCTGCCAGCAACCTGAGGGTTCCTGGTTCAATCCCCACCTTCTACCATCCTAGTCATGTCCGTTGTGTCCTTGAGCAAGACACTTCACCCTTGCTCCTGATGGGTCCTGATTAGCGCCTTGCATGGCAGCTCCCGCCATCAGTGTATGAATGTGTGTGTGAATGGGTGAATGTGGAAATAGCGTCAAAGCGCTTTGAGTTCCTTAAAAAGGTAGAAAGGCGCTATACAAGTATAACCCATTTTACCTTTTTTTTTTTCTTCTAACAGACAATTCCGCCATATGACCGTGATCGAACTCAAATGACTCACGATCAACGATCACGATCATATAATCGCCCAGCCCTAATACACACACACACACACACACACACACACGGTGTATGGACTCACTCGGCTGTGGGACCTTCCAGAAGTCTCTGCACGGGCACGATCAGCTGGCCCAGAAAGCGCTTGATAATTGGTCGGCTCTTGGCAAACTTATCTTTCACCTCAATCTCCATTACGTCGCTCATCAGTGCCACGAAGGTGTATTTCTACAGGAAAATAGCGGGGAAACTTGTTCATGATTTAAGTCATTTGAATGAAAGGTGGAGTGTGTGTCATGTTGCCAACCTCTCCGTGCCACACAGGGTTGGTGGTGTTGGCAATGATGGAGGATCTCCTCTCCTGGCCGTGGTGTGTAAACTTGGGGAGGCCACCCCTTTTCCCAGGCTGAACGGACATCTTCAGGTAAGGGTCAGGGTTGAAAAACATGCCTTTTTTCAGGCCCACTGCTCGGATGTCTGCATTGGAAGTTGCACCATTTTGCAACAGTCAATTACAGGGCACAGTGACGGAAGTAAGTATTTGATCCCCTACCCATTTTTTCAGTCCGAACCCTGTGGAGTGAATGTTTGATGGCGTGTCTAGAAAAGCACTTCACTCAAAGTTCGATTTAACTCGGTCCAATACAACACAATGTTCTATTTAACGCGGTTGCGCCATTGTACCAGAATTTTCGCCCGTTTTTTTTCGACCCCAGTCAATCGCGTTGTTTATCCCCGGTCCCTCCTGGTCATTTCCTGCGATCGATATTTTATGGACCCCAACGACAACATTATACCGAACTTTGAGTGTACATGAATCTAATCCATTATAGTGTTGTCCCGATACCAATATTTTGGTACCGGTAACAATACCAAAATATATTTCGATACTTTCCGGTACTTTTCGATACTTTTCAAAATAAAAGGGACCACAAAAAATGGCATTATTGGCTTTATTTTAACAAAAAATCTTACCGTACATTAAACATATGTTTCTTATTGCAAGTTTGTCCTTAAATAAAATAGTGAACATACAAGACAACTTGTCTTTTATTAGTAAGTAAGAAAACAAAGGACAAGTGGTAGGAAATGAATTATTAATCTACATGTTCATTTACGGTTAATATCTGCTTACTTTCTGTTTTAACATGTTCTATCTACACTTCTGTTAAAATGTAATAATCACTTATTCTTCTGTTGTTTTGATGCTTTACTTTAGTTCTGGGTGATACCACAAATTTGGGTATCAATCCGATACCAAGTCGTTGCAGGATCATACATAGGTCATATTCAAAGTCCTCATGTGTCCAGGGACATATTTCCTGAGTTTTTAAACATAATACAAATTAAAAAAAGAAAAAAAAAAGATGTTGTGATACAAAAAAATATTGATGTAATCATAGTAATATCGACTCGATACGCTCCTGTACTTGGTATCATTACACTGGATGTTAGGTGTAGATCAGGGGTCTCAAACTCAATTTACCTGGGGGCCACTGGATGCAGAAACTGGGTGAGGCTGGGCCGCAAGAAAAGATTTCTTTAAAAAAATCTAACATGCACTTTTTAATGAATTCACCTTCTTTGAATGGCTTACCCGCCCTAGCAACCATCTCACTCACCATGTAGCTAGCTTTGACTGCTGCATCGCTCCTTTCGCTTGCTTTCTTGACGAAATCTTGTTGCCTCAGTAGACGGGTTTTAAATTTTGCAACCCGGTTCACTCTCTCATCTCCCTGGTATTTTGCATACTCCTCAGCATGTCTAGTTGTATAATGACGTTTCAAATTGTATTGCTTGTGCACTGCAACTTTCTCTGTATCAACTACAGAAAAGAGCTATAAGGATTATTCATAAAGTAGATTACTTAGGACACACTAACATATTTTTTATTAATTCCGGTTTATTGAAATTACAGGAGCTAGTAAAGTTACAGACATTATGTGTCATGTTTAAGGCTAAAAGTAAAACATTACCAGCAAATTTACAAAAAATGTTTGTCATCACTTCTGAGAATACAGAACATAGAAGAAAAGGTCATTTCCAACATCAGTATTCAAGGACAACTTTAAAACAAATGTGGTGGGGGTTAAACTATGGAATTCTCTTTACAATGAGATAGAAGATTGTAAAAATATATTCCAAATGAAAAAATATATAAAGACAGAACAATAAAATCATATGGACAGCCATAAGTGTTTACATTTTGCTTTATATTTATTATTTTACTTATTTTTTGCCTGGTTTTGTATTTGTTTTGTATCATCCCTTGAGGTGTATATTACTTATTTTGTTCGGTTTGTACATCATGAAGTTTTGCACATCTTGTGTTTTTTTGTTTGTTTTCGTTATATTTGAATGTAATTGTTGGTTTATATGATATCATTAAGTAAGACTACGTATTATGTTGAAGGGGGCAGAAAAATATCAGATTTTTCTTCATCCTGCTCCTTCTCAGGCATTGGTGTGTAAATGTATAATTGAATAATTGAGGTATAATTGTCTATCGATCAAAGATGCACATCAATGAAGGAGATAAATAAAAATGAAATGAAATAAGACACGTCGGGGTGCCCCTTGAGCTCAACAAAGAAATATTGCATCAAAAATCGTCTCTGTCTGGAGCCAACGGGAGGGGGAGGGGGGTGGGATAGGAGGGGGCTGGGCGGGGCGGCTCGCCGTGGAGTTTACAGTTACGGTAGCACAATTAGCCCTGAACGGGCTAACATCACCACTAACGTGTTACACGTCTGATTCGCCCAGCGTTGGGGTTCAGTGCACCACACTTTTGTATTGTCGCTCGCTCCTTCGGCGGAGTGCTTTGGAATATCTGATAGTATATATCTGTATCATGAATCAATCAAACCAAACCAAAAGTGGACCCCGACTTAAACAAGTTGAAAAACTTATTTGGGTGTTACCATTTAGTGGTCAATTGTACGGAATATGTACTTCATTGTGCAACCTACTACTACTAATAAAAGTCTCAATCAAAGCGCTCATCTTCCCCGCCCGGACTGTTTACAGCGGGGGCGGGAGCGGGAGCGAGCAGGCGGGTGAGCGAGGGAGGCAGGGAGGGAGGGAAGAAGAGCGTGTGCGGATGTCGTGGAAAAGCGGCAAAATGTTTCTCTGCTTGCATCACGCAAGTGACGTCAATGCCTACTTGCCAACCTTGAGACCTCCGAATTCGGTAGATGGGGGGGAGGTTGAGGTGTGTTTTTGTAGCCCGGAAAAGTTAGGGCTGCAAAGGGTTCTGGGTATTTGTTCTGTTGTGTTTATGTTGTGTTTAGGTGCGGATGTTCTCCCGAAATGTGTTTGTCATTCTTGTTTGGTGTGGGTTCACAGTGTGGCGCATATTTATAGCAGTGTTAAAAAATAAATAAAATAAAATATGACCACCCTCAGTGTGACATGTGTGGCTGTTCCTCAAGTATGTATGCAATAACTTGCATGTGTCTGCAGAAGCCTCATACAACATGTGTCTGAGCAAGCACGCTGTTAGTATGGAGAAAAAGGTCCTCTTGACGGTTTATAGAGGATACTAAAGGCAGTGCCATCATGGCACGCCCTCAATATTGTCTCGAGTCTTATACCACACTGTGATTGGTAGATTCCATCAGCTCCGCACACAGCGCTGTTAAAGGCCTACTGAAATGAATTTTTTTTATTTAAACGGGGATAGCAGATCTATTCTATGTGTCATACTTGATCATTTCGCGATATTGCCATATTTTTGCTGAAAGGATTTAGTATAGAACAACGACGATAAAGATTGCAACTTTTGGTATCTGATAAAAAAAAGGCTTGCCCCTACCGGAAGTAGCGTGACGTAGTCAGTTGAACATATACGCAAAGTTCCCTATTGTTTACAATGATGGCCGCATGAAGTGAGAGAGATTCGGACCGAGAAAGCGACAATTTCCCCATTAATTTGAGCGAGGATGAAAGATTTGTGGATGAGTAAAGTGCAAGTGAAGGACTAGTGGGGAGTTGAAGCTATTCAGATAGGGAAGATGCTGTGAGAGCCGGGGGTGACCTGATATTCAGCTGGGAATGACTACAACAGTAAATAAACACAAGACATATATATACTCTATTAGCCACAACACAACCAGGCTTATATTTAATATGCCACAAATTAATCCTGCATAAAAACACCTGCGTGTTTGTTATGCTAGCTCCTAGCTCCTCTGCTAGCTCCTAGCTCCATAGAACACGCCAATACAATACAAACACCTGATCAACACACACAATCACTCAGCCCAAAAGACCATTTACCTAACCCAAGGTTCATAAAGCTTATATATTTTTAAAAAGTTACGTACGTGACGCGCACATACGGTCAAGTTATCGAATGTTTAGCAGCCAAGGCTGCATACTCACGGTACCTGATATTCAGCTGGGAATGACTACAACAGTAAATAAACACAAGACATATATATACTCTATTAGCCACAACACAACCAGGCTTATATTTAATATGCCACAAATTAATCCTGCATAATAACACCTGCGTGTTTGTTATGCTAGCTCCTAGCTCCTCTGCTAGCTCCTAGCTCCATAGAACACGCCAATACAATTCAAACACCTGATCAACACACACAATCACTCAGCCCAAAAGACCGTTCACCTAACCCAAGGTTCATAAAGCTTATATATTTTTAAAAAGTTACATACGTGACGCGCACGTACGGTACGGTACGTGTTATGCTAGCTCCTAGCTCCTCTGCTAGCTCCTAGCTCCATAGAACACGCCAATACAATTCAAACACATGATCAACACACACAATCACTCAGCCCAAAAGACCGTTCACCTAACCCAAGGTTCATAAAGCTTATATATTTTAAAAAAGTTACGTACATACGCAAAAAAAAGCCAAAGCTGCATACTCACAGTAGCACGTCTGCGTCTTTGTCATCCAAATCAAAGTAATCCTGGTAAGAGTCTGTGTTGTCCCAGTTCCCTACAGGCGTCTGTGTATCCAAATCAAAAGTCCTCCTGGTTAGAGTCTCTGTTATCCGAGTTCTTCCATCTTGACTGCATCTTTCGGGAATGTAAACAAAGAAGCGCCGGCTGTGTACTGTTGTGGCTGACTACGTTCGAAAAATACGTCCATTTCGCACCGACAACTTTCTTCTTTGCTTGCTTGGCTTCCTTCTCCATAATGCAATGAACATGATTGAAACAGATTCACGAACACAGATGTCCAGAATACTGTGGAATTATGAAATGAAAACAGAGCTTTTTCATATCGGCTTCAATGTGGAAGGCATACCCGTGTTCGCCGGGCTACGTCACACGCATACGTCATCCTCAGAGGCGTTTCCAACCGGAAGTTTAGCGGCAAATTTAAAATGTCACTTTATAAGTTAACCCGGCCGTATTGGCATGTGTTATAATGTTAAGATTTCATCATTGATATATAAACTATCAGACTGCGTGGTCGGTAGTAGTGGGTTTCAGTAGGCCTTTAAGCGCCATTCATTCAAAACTCGCGGGCCGCACTAACATTAAACTGTAATATTAAGGCGGGGGCCGCACAATAACGTCTTGCGGGCCGCAATTGGCCCGCGGGCCGCATGTTTGAGACCCCTGGTGTAGATCCACCAATGGCGTTTGTTTACATTTTGACACCTGTCAAGTGAAGTTAAGCATGTTTAGCTATTCCTCGTCCTGTAGGGATGATACTTGTATGAAACTTTATTTAAGTAGCTACAACACTACAGACTGCGGATGGACTTTGCCGCCAACTAGCTAGCCATGTCTTAAAGCACCTCTTCCTGTGGGCGTTTCAGTGTTATAGCTTCACCTTTGTCGTTAGTTTTGAAGCCAAAATGCGTCCGTTCTCCCTTTTCTGTCTACACAGTGTCTGATTGTAAGTACTCTGTGATTGTGCGCTACCGAACACGCTCCTCTGCTCGTAAACCGGAGGGCCGGTACTTTTTAGAGGCGGTATAGTACCGAATATGATTCATTAGTATCGCAGTACTATACTAATACCGATATATCGTACAACCCTAATCCATTATAATTATTATTTAACCATGATCCCTGAAAAAGATATTACAGGCCGTCATTTTAATGGTAGGTTTATTGTAACAGTAAGAGCCTAAATTTGCGCTCTTTCATACTAAACACTGGAGTGCATAGGTGCGTTTACACTGTACAGTAGAGCAAAAGTACTAAAATGCTGCACACTTACCACTCCGTGGTACCTGTAAGCCGATGTACCATTGTACAGGTAAATATTCTATTGCCCTCGCTCTGGGGATAATCAGCTCAGGATGAAATACTTCAGAGTATTTCCCCAACAATACGTTGCATACTGGATATGGTACTCAGCATACTGCATATAGTTTCTCTCACCTGATAAGGTGAAGCTGACCAATTTGCGACTGAGCTCTGACCCTGACTGGCCCTCAGCATGACCGTCACTTCCCACCTGGAAAGGGAAAAAGAAGAGGAAAGTAGTGTTTAGTCACTCCATGTAATGAAACAGCAATAAACGTGATGGGACTGTTATCGCATTTCTGCATCAAAACGCCAAGCAGAGAACAAAAGGACAGTAGTGGCAGAGGATCATACAACTGAAAAAAAAATGTCACTACTGCTTACTGACTTTTAGGTAGGTCTTCAAGACTTCAAAGATGTTTTATTGTCGACTTCACATCATACAAGACAAGTCAACACTTGTCAAGTCTCTAATTCAAATATGACCAAAGATGGGCCAGTTTTGCTTTTTAAGCTGCTGCTGGCAACACCATTTGCAATGTTATTTTGATTAGTCTTGAACCGTTTTATCGAAATAAGTCTAAAGGTTTGTCAAACTCCAAGTTGTGTGCATCAGATCCCAGAAGACGAGGCTTTGATACAAAACCAGGCTACGGGGTGCCCCCAAGACTGAGGTCTTAAATTTAAATATAACCATTTTGAAAATGTTTAACTTAATGTATAATATAAATAAATAATATATACAATAATTGTAATATTGTTTAGTTAGATAGTAATATTGATAGTATATAGATTAAGTACATCTTGGGTACAAAGCTCCATAAAAAAAGCTGCTTTTACCAGTATTTGTCTCGTTGATGTTATTGTGCACATGCCAAGATTAGATTAGAATAATACTTTATCCTACTTTATCTTGTGTTTCCTCAAACCAAGTCGTAATGACGAAGTCTTTTTCCACCAGAGTTTAGCAGCTATTCCAATGTTGTAGTGGCCCATATTGACACAACAGCCTTGTGTAAAATGTCATGGACAAGTAAACACGAAAGTATTTATTTTAAAGATATCAGAGCAGGCTGGAAGACATGAAACGAGAAGGAATGCAGGCAGCATTCTGGGCTTTTTCGGCAAGTCAGAGATTAACCACTAATGAATGACAGTCAATCTGTGACATCACAAATGCATTCAAACTTGCGCGCAAGGTCACGTCCAAATCATCAAAGATCCCCTTTAAATTACTTTTTTTAATAAAAATTGTATTTTGTTAAATTTTTTTACATTTTTCTCCTATTAATTGTTTAATTAAATGAATTTTAATTATATTAAATATATATATTCAGTGTATACAATTTTCAAACATTATTAAAGGAAACATAACAACAATTAATGTGATGCTTTTTTTAAGACCACTATTGTTGTTTTGATTAGAAGAAAGTAAAGAAAGTGTACCGTCACTCCAGGGTTCTTGACTGTGATGCAGGGTGTTGTCGCTCTTAGTGCTCCGCTCACACCATGATAATATTTGAAGCATATCTTGGTCTCGGCTGCAAAGAGATCACACACAGTTTAGCAGATTGATGCACACGCTTATCCTGCTAATAATTTATACACAGGACTCACGCTCCATGAAGTAAGGCCCCGCCTCCAGTCTCCACACGATCTGGCCCCGCTGGGTGCCGTTCACTCCGCGGTTCTTGGAGTCCCACACGTTGGCTACACATGTCTCGTCTGGAGAACACACACAACTACATGACAGTTTACACTAAAACTCATATTTTAGGTCATTCCATTCACAGCTTGTCCATCAGACTTCTGCATTTCAGTTTAATGTATTTTATTTTAAACATCAACACCAGTGTTTCCCGGTGGCAATGGGGGCGTGACCAAGGGTGGTGTGGTGGCGTGGCTTCAATAGGACGTCATCATATAATTTGGCAAATGTTGTACATGTATTTACAGGCAAATCGGTGTTATCTATTAGTATCAATTTACCTTGTTCTTGTTACATTACATCATGTTGCTTTATTTTGTAATTGTTGTTGCTTATTTTGTTACTACAATGTAACACAGGCTATCTTTAAGATAATACAATAATGACGATCATTTAATTAACTGTGGAAGGTTCGAGATTTTTCTTTGCACAGCCCTGCTTTATTTAAATATATTAATCTGCCCTCTGAATGTTGGAATTTCCTTTAAACAGTTCTTAAAATTAGAGATGAAAACCTTTCAAATTGAAGTTGTTTCATTATAGTCTACAGTTACTGTAGAACTAACCACACTAAGGAAAGTACCGCACATGAATATACACATGAAGTGCACGTACATATAAGAATAATGTTAAATCGACAATACAGTTTGGTATAAACTGAAAAAAGCATTACAATTTTACAGGGCAAAGTTCAGCTCTCATGCTGCTCGCTTAAAGTTAACATACAATGTCTAGCCTATTAACGGAAATTAGCATCACAATCGTTTTAAACTCGTACAAATGTTTAACAAATGAGTTTATAACGCAACAAAATTGACAGAAGACAACAAATGCATTTCTACTAACAGACATATCAAATATTCTTTATTGTCAATTCCTCCATACATACAAGACATACGGAAGAATCGAGACACCGTTTGTCTACCGCCCATACCATGGAGCACATTTCCCAAGCCAGCGGAGAAAATGGCAAACAGTTTGACAGAAAAGGAAAACATGAAAAAAGAGATAAAAGAGACTACAGACAGATGCCATGTTGTTTCCACAAAACAAAAACACAAAAAAAATCCTCAGCAAACCAGACAGGGAAAAAACAGCTTTGACTGATTTTGTACCTCATTAAGTAAGGTTCACTACATGCCAACTTTATTTAGACAGCCCTTTAAAAACAACCACAGTTGAAAAACAAAGGGCTGTACACCACAAACAAGTCAACACATAAAAAGTAGAGAAGTACAGGCAAAGGACAGACTAAAATATATAGTTTTAAACAGAGGTAAAATCCACAGACACACCCACACACACACAGACATGCACACACACTCACACACACACACACACACACACACACATATATATATATATATATATATATATATATATATATATATATATATATATATATATATATATATATATATATATATATATATATATATATATATATATATATATATATATATATATTATATATATACATATACATATACTGTAATATATATATATATATATATATATATATATATATATATATATATATATATATATATATATATATATATATATATATACATACCTTAACCCATAGGGTTCAATATGATGTGGGTCCACCTTTTGCAGCTATAACAGCTTCAAATCTTCTGGGAAGGCTGTCCACAAGGTTGCAGAGTGTGTTTATAGGATTTATTGACTAATCTTCCAAAAGCGCATTGGTGAGGTCACACACTGATGTTGGTCGAGAAGGCCTGCCTCTCAGTCTCTGTTCTAATTTATCCCAAAGGTGTTTTATCGGTTCAAGTCAGGACTCTGTGCAGGCCAGTCAAGTTCATCCACACCAGACTCTGTCATCCATGTCTTTATAGAACTTGCTTTGTGCACTGGTGCACAGTCATGTTGGAAGAGGAAGGGGCCCGCTCCAAAATGTTCCCACAAGGTTGGGAGCATGGAATTGTCCAAAATGTTTTGGTATCCTGTAGCATTCAAATTTATTTTCACTGGAACTAAGGGGCCAAGCCTAACTCCTGAAAAACAACCCCTCACCATAATTCCTCCTCAACCAAATTTCACACTCGGCACAAGGCAGTCCGAAATGTACCGTTCTCCTGGCAACCTCCAAACCCAGACTCGTACATCAGATTGCCAGATGGAGAAGCGTGATTCATCCCTGCAGAGAACGTGTCTCCACTGCTCTAAAGTTCAGTGGCAACGTGCTTTACACCACTGCTTCCGAAGCTTTGCATTAGACTTGGTGATGTATGGCTTAGATTCAGCTGCTCGGCCATGGAAACCCATTCCATGAAGCTCTCTCCATACTGTACGTGGGCTAACTGGAAGGTCACATGAAATTTTGAGCTATGTAGCAACTGACTGCGCAGAAAGTCGGCGACCTCTTTGCACTATGCACTTCAGCATCTGCTAACCCCTCTCTGTCAGCTTATGTGGCCTACCATTTTGTTGCTGAGTTGCTGTTGTTCCCAAACGTTTCCATTTTCTTATAATAAAGCCGACAGTTGACTGTGGAATATTTAGGAGCGAGGAAATTTCACGACTGGATTTGTTGCACAGGTGGCATCCTATGACAGTTCCACGCTGTAAATCGCTGAGCTCCTGAGAGCGGCCCATTCTTTCACAAATGTTTGTAGAAACAGTCTCCATGCCTAAGTGCGATTAGGACACCTGATTCTGATCATTTGGATGGGTGGCCAAATACTTTTGGCAAAATAGTGTATATATACATATTTGATTTTGGTACCTCCAGGAGCAGCTGACCTGAGGGACCGGGTGGGGGCATGGAGATGGAGCAGCTCAGAGAGGTAAAGTGAGGCAAGACCATGTAAGGATTTAAAAACGAATAAAATAATTAAAAAATTGACTCTAAAAGACACAGGCAGCCAGTGAAGTGGAGTAATGTGCTCTCTTTTGCTTGTGCTTGTGCTTGTTAAAAGTCGGGCAGCTGCATGTTGGACCAGCTGCAGACGTCAGAGGGAGGACTGACTGATTCCAAAATACATAGAGTTACAATAATCCAGCCGAGATGGTAATAAAGGCATGGATTATTGTCTCAAACTGTTGCCTTGAAAGAAGGTTTTTAACCTTGGCCAGCTGACGTAAATGAAAAAAGCTTGTGTTTCACCACTGTGCCAATCTGACGGTCCAATTTAAAATGATTATCAATATGAAAGCCCAGGTTGGTGACCATGGGCTTAACGTGCAAAGCCAAAGGGCCAAAATCAACAAGGACGGCTCACAGGTACACTAGGTCCAAACACTATTACTTCTTATTTAGACTTAGAGACTTCCTTTTTATTGTCATTCAAATTTGAACTTTACAGTACAGATAAGAACAAAATTTTGTTGCATTAGCTCATGGTAGTGCAGGATAAAAAAGCAATAAGGTGCAGATATAAATAAATAAATAGGTTACTGTACAGATAAATATATTGCACTTTTTCATATGCGTCCACGTTTATGGATGTATGTTATATTGTCTTTTTTATTCCAGTGAGCTAAATGCGTTCAAGAGTCTTACGGCCTGAGGGAAGAAGCTGTTACAGAACCTGGAGGTTCTGCTTCGGATGCTGCGGAACCTCTTTCTAGAGTCCAGCAGTGAAAACAGTCCTTTATGGGGGTGGGAGGAGTCTTTGCAGATTTTCTGAGCCCTGGTCAGGCAGCGGCTTTTTGCGATCTCCTGGATAGGAGGAAGAGGAGTCATGATGATCTTTTCCGCCGTCCTCACCACTCTCTGGAGAGACTTCCAGTCTGGGGCACTGCAGGCTCCAGTCCAGACAGAGATGCTGTTGGTCAGCAGGCTCTCTATAGTGCCTCTGTAGAATGTGGTGAGAATGGGGGGAGGGAGCTGTGCTCTTTTCATCCGACGCAAAAAGTGCATGCGCTGCTGAGCTCTTTTTACAAGAGCTCCGGTGTGTAGGGACCAGGTTATATTGTCAGTTATCTGCACCCCCAGGAACTTGGTGCTGCTTACCATCTCCACCGCTGTGCCGTTGATGAAGAGTGGAGTGTGGCTGGACTGGTGCTTCCTGAAGTCAACGATGATCTCCTTGGTCTTGTCGACGTTCAGGACCAGGTTGTTGGTTCTGCACCAGTCAACCAGATGTTTCACCTCCTCCCTGTCGTCCATGTCGTTGTTGTCACGGATGAGGCCCACTACTGTTGTGTCGTCCGCATACTTCAGAATGTGGTTAGTAGTGACCCTGGCGCAGCAGTCATGGGTCATCAACGTGAACAGCAGCGGACTCAGGACGCAGCCCTGGGGGGAGCCGGTGCTCAGGGAGATGGCACTGGAGGTGTTGTTGCCCACTCTCACAGACTGGGGTCTGTCTGTGAGGAAGTCAAGCAGCCA
This sequence comes from Entelurus aequoreus, assembly GCF_033978785.1. Lineage (NCBI taxonomy): Eukaryota > Metazoa > Chordata > Actinopteri > Syngnathiformes > Syngnathidae > Entelurus > Entelurus aequoreus. The sequence continues at coordinate 57,101,430 of NC_084737.1, forward strand.
GTTGCATAGGGTGGTACTGAATCCAAGGAGGGCCAGTTTGCTCACCAAATGCTGCGAGATGATGGTGTTGAATGCTGAGCTGAAGTCCAGAGACAACATCCGCATGTGTGTGTCCTTTCCTTCCAGATGTTCTATGCTCAGGTGGAGTGCAGAGGAGATGGCGTCCTCTGTGGAGCGGTTAGGGTGATAAGCAAACTGGTATGGGTCGAATGTGGGGGGAAGTCTGGAGACAATATATTCCTTTACCAGCCTCGCGAAGCACTTCATTATGATGGGGGTGAGTGCAATGGGGCGATAATCATTGAGGGAGGAGATTGTGGGTTTTTTAGGCACTGGAATGATTGTGGCCGTCTTAAAACATGATGGTACCAGAGCCTGGGTCAGCGAGATGTTGAAGATGTCTGTGAGAACCCCAGCCAGCTGGTGTGCACATCCCTTAAGCACCTTGCCCGGAATGTCATCAGGTCCCGCTGCTTTCCGGGGGTTCACACTCCTCAGGGTTTTCAGGACATCCGCTGTGTCCAGGTTGAGCGGCTGCTCATCAGGGCGAGGGATGGATTTTCTCGCCGGAGTGGTGTTAAGTGCCTCAAACCTCGCAAAGTAGTTGTTTAGGTCATTTAGGAAGCTGATACTGTTTTCACAGGGACGGGGGGCAGCTTTATAGTTTGTGATGACCTGTATGCCCTGCAAAATTCGTCTAGTATTTGTGGGGTTCTCGAAGAAATCCTGCACTTTCTGACTGTGAGCACGCTTTGCAACCATAATGGCACGGTTCAGGTTAGCTCTGACTGTTTTTAATGCTATCATGTCGCCAGACTTAAAAGCCTTGTTCAGCATTGCACGTCATCCAGGGTTTCTCGTTGGCCCGTATGGGGATGTTCTTGATTACACTGACATCCTCCATGCACTTCTGAATGTATGCGGACACAGACTCTGCATACTCCTCCACACATGTGTTATGATTATCGGTGGCGGCTGCCTTGAACATGTCCCAGTCTGTGGTTTCGAAGCAGTCTTGTAATGCTTCCATTGCTCCCTCTGGCCAGGTCCTCACCTGCTTCACTGTAGCTTGCTTCCTGATCAGCAGGGGCTTGTATGCAGGAATTAGCATCACAGATAGATGGTCTGAGGAGCCGAGGTGGGGGCGTGGTGCAGCTTTATACGCATGTTTAATATTGCTGAACACCATGTCCAGCGTGCTTCCACCCCTGGTTGCAAAATTAACATATTGATGGAAATGAGGGAACACAGTTTTCATGTTAGCTTGATTAAAATCCACCTTCTTTGGTGTTAGTACTGGGGGGAATGTTAGCCCCTCGATGCTAACTGCCTCGTCCGGAACGGATGGTTTTAGCCACGTTTCTGTGAGAAATATGGCGCAGCAGTCTCTCAGAAGCAGAAGCAGAAGCAGAAGCTTTATTTGTCCATTCTTAACATGTACAAGACACATAAGAACTGAAATTACATTTTCGGCACAATCCCGCTAAGAGCAGACATACGTTACAGGGAGACAAGACGGGACCGCCAACGGATCAGCCACTTAGGGCGCTCCTTAAAAAGGTGGGAAAAAGGTGACATTGGGGAAGGGGGGAAGAGTAAAAAAAATATCAGTCTGAGGCTGGACCCTCAGAATGGTCCAGACTGAGTCCGAGGAAAAAACCTCACATAGCATGGCACACATAAACATGGTAAATGTAATCACAAACAACTCGCAACAGAGTCATCCAACAGGACCTTGGAGGCCGGCAGCTGCTGTTGAGCGCTACTCAGCCCCCACAACCCCGGAGGAATTAAGCAGTGGTGAAGGCGTTGATTTGGGGAGGGGTGTGTGCGTGCATGTATGCCCAATTAACTTGGGTGAGATGTTGGAATTGTCTTTATGGGCCGAGGCCGGCCCCAAGAGTTCAAGAGTTCAAGAGTCCGACCCAGGTGCTTTTGAAAAAAAAGGGGAAGGTCAAAAGCGTCCATCTTTGAGGAGTCCTCAGGGGAGTGTTTTCAAACAGCCTGTTCCTCAAGGCCATTCGAGGGAGTCAAATCGTAGATTAAGATGTTGTTTTTTCTTCGAGCAGTCAAAACAATGACATTCCTGCTCTGTATGCAGGCTCTGACAATTCCAATTTATTCTTTCTCTAACTTCATCAAGATGGAATCCACCTTGCGATTCAAATCAGCAATCGCTCCAGTCTGTGATCCCACAGCACGACCCAATCCTTCCATTGCGTTGAACAGCCTGTTGGCCCCTTGAGTGGCTGCCATCGTCTTCCGAATTTGACGATACACCAGAGAAATGCCCAGCCCAATCAGCAAATGCCCTGCGATCACAGCTCCAAATAGGTAGATGTCTTCCACGTCCTCGATGGAAAGGACTGAGAGGCACATGATTCTCCAAGTATTCCAGGAATCTCTCACGTACCCCGCAGCAATGGTTCCATCAGGGCAGCCAGGCTCCCCCGAACCTCTTTTCCTTGTCGAAAAGACTGTGTCAATTGCGTCGAGAGTCCAGTTGATCAAATTCATTTTGATGTTTAGATTTGAGGACAGCTCAAGAAAAGAGGCTTCAAAAAGTTCAGACAAAGACAAGGACACAAGAAAGCAAGCGGGAAGGAGGAGGAGCAGGGAAAAATGTATATAGCGTCTTGCATATAAATCCAGCTTAAGGTAGTCCAGTTTGTTCTCCAGGGAGCGGACATTTGAAAGCAGGATGGAAGGAAGCGGCGTTCTGTGAGGATTAGCCTTTAGCTTTGTTGTTAGCCCCGCTCGGCATCCCTGCTTCTGCTTCCGATCACACCGCTTACGTCTCCTCCGTCGACGGTCCCTGCTGGTACTAGGCTCCGCTGCTTCACAGGCCGCTGGATGTAGTCGGCGTAGAATTCCGATGCTAGCGAGGAGGTCCAACGTATACGCATCTTTCGGTCCAATACGGCCCGATCCATCCACATCCAAAATTGTCTGGCGGTCGTATGTTACCACGGAGTGTCCACGCTGGAAGCCAGCCATAAAATTCACAGAATTTTCCAGTATTTTTGCCAAAATGTTTTATTACTACCATGAGCCTCTGCAGCCGCAGCCGTGCATGGCGCCGCCATCTTGAGGAAATATAATTGATATTTAAGAAATTTAGAGCCATCCAGGCCTTGATATCACCAAGACAAGTGAGTAGTGGCTGCATTGAAGAGGCATGTTTTCCCTTTAACGGAAAATAAATTTGTGTGTCATCAGCATAACAATGAAAAGAAATGTCATGCTTTCTTAAAATTGAGCCCAGCGGAGGTAAATACATAGAAAACAGCAGTGGTCCTCAAACTGAGCCCTGTGGGACCCCACATGTCAAGGGAGCAACATAAGATTCAGAACCAGCAACATTTACAGAGAAGGTTATTTTTGTTAAATATGACTTCAAGCAACTCAAAGCAGTACCACAGATGCCCACTTGATGCTGTAGGCGGCTAATTAAGATATTATCATTGTCAGTTGACAATATTTGTCGACTTAACAAGCTTTTGGGCGTTTGCAGTTTATGTTTGACATTAACCATAGACCTTATCACAACATGTCTGCTGAGCCTTTAAACATTTATGAGCACATCTCAAGTAAAAAGACGACAAATGCATCAATCCCACCACCCACAGAGACAGCCCACATACCCAAACAGAGATTGTGTATTGTATTTTAGGTCTGTCTGTCTCTGTTAGGTCCACCAATTAAGAGCTTTATTACTAATAGTTTAAATGTGTTGTTGTAGCAGTGGTGAACAACTAATGCAGGTCAAACAGGATGCTGGAGCTCTGTGGGCGGGTTGGCGGCGCTGCCAGGCTGTAGACGATGCTCATCCCCTGGGGAGAGCGAGCCCACAGTAAGGCCCTCCCCTTCCTTACCGCTTGGATCAATACCTCCCAAGATCTCTCAATGGTTTGTAGGGATAATGTAATCAAAGCAAATTTAAAACCAGCTATTTGGCCACTCAAAAATGTTCATTATGTCTTTTTATTCATACACTTTTCAAATTTTCTTATAATCAGACAATATTTTCTTCTGAAGAAGACTGCAGAACATGTCGAAACATGTCAGGTAAAAATTTCGTCTAATATACCGAAAATATTGTTTGATTACAAGAAGATTTGAAAAGTATTTGGTCACACCAGGGCTTTAATCCCATTTGTTGTTGTTGAAAATTTTACTTTATTCATCACGTATACAATTGACAGTGAAATCCCTCTCTGCATTTACACTGCTAGTCAAACGGACAGATGCTCGTCTAACAGAATTACTTACTTATTTGCTGTGCAAACCAACAAATAGCAAAGAGCGCAACACATAACAAGTAAGATAACACACAACATTTACTTGCCATTCTATGTGGGTAACAACAACAAAAGAAAACAATTTTACTTCATTTATCTTAGTTGTCTGATCATTTCTAAATGCATTTTGGAAATAAGTTTTTTAATCATAAATTTTAAATTCATGTTCTAAATTATAAGGGTTCATTATGCATTTCCTTACCCGGATTCTAAGTTTTAAAAAACATAAACTCTGCTCTACCAATATGCAAATACCACGCGCCACACAGCATGTGCAAAATGAAAATAGCGTGTACTTTTAGTGGGCGTGTTGTGTGCGATAAACTAGGACTGTGTGTAGAATTAATAACTGGTGCAGACCGCCTTATTTAAATTGGGGTTTTGCATGTACTATCTAGATTTTACCATGGAGACACTCATTTACTGCACATTCATGCAGCAGACAATGTACCACTTTTTGGGGCATTTTAGAGGCCTTCCTGCAATGCCTCTACAATGAAAACCAATTTTTAGCATAGGCCAGGGATGTTCAAACCACGGCCCACGGGCCAAGTGGTGACATCACAAGTTTAACAAGAAGATTGGCCTGTGGAGAGTTTTGGCCTAACATTGCTCCCATTGGAATTTAATAAAAGTGTGCTTGCTGCACTTTTGTGGGTTACAATAGAATTGGTGGTGAATGACCATGAGTTTTATTTGGAAACATCTTGAGCACAGCATCAATTTATATGACCTAATCCAAACAACTTTTCCCACTCATGGTGTAAATTAACTATAGCCAACAAATAAAGTCAACACACTGTCGCACATAACACACACCTGTGGACATTATTAAAAAAATGTAAGCACTATATATAATTTAAAATTACACATATATGAATTCACTATAGTGCATGATGGGTGATATGCAAAACACCCTCCACACTTCCCCATCTTGGCGCATTTGAGCTGCTTGATATTTCTGAATGATTAAACAACTAAAAGGAGGTTGTCAGGGAAGTAAACAAGGTAGGAGTCCAAATTTCACATACACTTTATATTCAATTGTTTATTGTTTTTACTTCATATTGCATTGTAGTCAGGGTCTGGTGGGGGTTTGTTAAAGTTGAAGTTATGTGTTGTTGTTCAGTCTGTTATAGCTTGTCAATGCAAACTGAAGTGTTATTTTGGTACAAATCATTGTGTTAAGTCACAATCATGTGTGGTGAAAAAAAACATCGTAATGTGTGTATTTGTGTGTGCGTCTCTATTTGTGTGTGTGTGTGCGCGCATCCAAATTACAGAGCATTGCTGAGTACTCTTGAAAGTATGGCTTTATCGCAGGTTGTACTGTGTTCTTACATGTTTGGCAGGGTATGAAATGATTATGCAGACTTAAAGCACTGCGATCACAGATTACATGTGATTGATTGATTGAGACTTTTATTAGTAGGTTGCACAGTGAAGTACATATTCCGTACAATTGACCACTAAATGGTAACACCCGATTAAGTTTTTCAACTTGTTTAAGTCGGGGTCCACAAAAGAGTGAGGGTCCATGTAAAAAGAGCTGTATAAACGTGATCACAGATCACTCTAAAACAGCACACAGAGTTGGAATAAATAATAATAAAAAAACAATTGACGTTAGTGTAGTGATTTCGATATAAACTTTAAAGCCTGATTACCGTAAATTCTGGACTATAAGCCGCTACTTTTGTCCTATGCATTGAACCCTGCAACTTATAAAATGGTGCGCATAATTCATGCATTTTTCTTCACTAACCGCCATAATGTTTTGTGTTCAATAGTTTACATTAAACTCAACCAGCGACACTGAAAATTGTTTATTGTTTTTGCTGTGCCGCCATCTTTTGGACAAGTTTGCTCACTGCAGGTGTTGCGGATTAAAAATGCTCTCCCTGTTTTAATGCCTGGAACTGGAAGTAAAGCCGTCCATAGCTTTTCTACTCAAAAGGATTCTTCATTCATCACTCCAAGCAACGTTTGTAAGCTTTACAATATAACTAAACAATTGATACTTACTAAATCGTCCCATGTGTCATATCTGTAGGAGTGTTTTCATGCATATTTGTACGTGCTATGACGCTAGAGTCGTTAGCATTAGCTAATAGGCTAACTCATTCTGTGTTAGATGTATTAACTTATAATGGCATTCTTTTTGTATTGTTTCAGTTTTACAAATTCCTCTGTAAAGTCACCAAAACGTCACCGAGGAGATATTGAGTCTGTTTAGCTTATTGGAGAGCTAGCTTTCGCAGCTAGTGGGCCCATGACAATGACTTCTGTTTTGCTTTATCAGCCGTTTTACTGCCGTTTTACAGGCACTGTTTGGAAACAATTAAGGTATGTAAATAAACATTTACAGAATATTTTTGTGTATACAACTTATTTCATAATGTATGTCTGATCATATTACAGAAAAGAGCAGTGCGGATCATTCACAACGTTGGTTATTTAGAACATACTCATAATCTGTTTATGCAATCAAAGTTGCTCAAATTTGATGACCTTGTTAAATATAATACATTAATAATCTTATATAAAGCATTTAACAAATTATTGCCGACTAATCTACAACGTTTTTTTATAAGACGAGTGCAGGCTCATAACTTGAGAGGCTTTGGATATTTCTTATTGCCGAGAGCTCAAACCACTCGTAAACGTTTTTGTGTGTCTGTATGCCGAGTAAAACTATGGAACAAACTGGACTTACAACACAAGCAATGCCAAACTATTAATCGATTTAAACTATTATATAAACATGGGGTCTGGTTCAAATATAGAGATGAGGGTCTTTAATTTGACCTGCTGCTGTACTCTGTCTCAAAGTGTTAACATGTGCTCAATGTTTCCTTACCATTATTGCTATGATGTCTATTACCATTATTGCTATGTTGTCTATTACTATTATTGCTATGTTGTCTATTACCATTGTTGGTATATTCATTATTCCTACATTGTTGATACAAATGATTGTTACAGTGTAATAATTATTGTTACCTGTGGTAATGCCACTATGATACAACATCTGTATTATAATCCTTGAACAAAGTAAGAGTGAAACTCATGTGAATAATCACTGAATGGAGAACTGGGGGTGGGATTAAATAAATTATCTTCATCCCACTCCCTTTTAGGCAAAACTGGACAATCATGCATTACATACTATACATTACCTTTTGCACTATATTAATTTATATTATTATGTGTTGTCAACTTTGTACTTTTTTATGTCATTGCTTGAAATAAATAAATAAATGAAAAAAAAAGAAAAAGGAAATATGTATCTGTGGCCCATAACCTCCCTGCTTGGCACTCAGCAACAAAGGGTTGGAGTTGGGGGTTAAATCACCAAAATGATTCCCGGGCGCGGCGCCGCTGCTGCCCACTGCTCCCCAAGGGGATGGGACAAATGCAGAGGACAAATTTCACCACATCTAGTGTGTGTGTGACAATCATTGGTACTTTAATCTTAATCTTAATCTTAATCTTATAGTTCGGCTTGGCTAATAAATAGAAAAATACACTACCGTTCAAAAGTTTGGGGTCACCCAAACAATTTTGTGGAATAGCCTTCATTTCTAAGAACAAGAATAGACTGTCGAGTTTCAGATGAAAGTTCTCTTTTTCTGGCCATTTTGAGCGTTTAATTGACCCCACAAATGTGATGCTCCAGAAACTCAATCTGCTCAAAGGAAGGTCAGTTTTGTAGCTTCTGTAACGAGCTAAACTGTTTTCAGATGTGTGAACATGATTGCACAAGGGTTTTCTAATCATCAATTAGCCTTCTGAGCCAATGAGCAAACACATTGTACCATTAGAACACTGGAGTGATAGTTGCTGGAAATGGGCCTCTATACACCTATGTAGATATTGCACCAAAAACCAGACATTTGCAGCTAGAATAGTCATTTACCACATTAGCAATGTATAGAGTGTATTTCTTTAAAGTTAAGACTAGTTTTAAGTTATCTTCATTGAAAAGTACAGTGCTTTTCCTTAAAAAATAAGGACATTTCAATGTGACCCCAAACTTTTGAACGGTAGTGTATATTTTTCTTCTAAAATTAAGTGGGTGCGGCTTATATACTGGTGCACTCCATAGTCCGGAAAATACGGTAATTAATTCCCAAAATAAATCTTGCATTAATGCAACAACGTCAATTTTGTACATGTTAGGATGTACTGTGCTGTAAAATAAATCTGAAACTTAGATGTCCTCACCAATGTGGTACAAGCCGATCCAGTCGGTGGCGTCCACTTCCTCCTTGATGTCCCATGAGATGATGAGGTGGCCATGGCCCAGCGCAAGCTGGTACGTCGAAGCTGTTAGCGAGGAGCGGCTGTCTGATGTCACAAGGTCTGTGTCACTGTTGGCCCGCTGTAGCCCCACGGCTGCCATTTCCGTCTGGCCCGGTGACACGGAGGGAGGAGATTCGATGGAACCATGCGATGAAAGGCCTCTGAGGTTGTCTGGGCCAATCGTGTACGGGCGTCCGTACGGGTTACGACGCCGCACCGCCATCAAGTGTTCCCGGGCGCTACTGTTGGCTCCTGGTGAGGATGGCGGGGGGGAAGATGAAGAGGAGGCGGCGGCAGCTGTTGCCATGGCTACCACTGCATCAGAAGGCGGGAGTACAGGGGGAGAGAAGCGAGGAGAAGAAGAGGGACGCTGCTGATGAGGGTGAGGATGGCGGCAGTGATGATGGAGGTAGTGAGGAGAAGGAGCAGATGATTTGGTGCGGGGGCGGAGGACTGCTGTTGCAAGGGAGGGCCGAATGGTGGCGAGTGGATAAGAAAGTTATAAAAATAGATAAAACAGATGAAAATAGAGACGGGATCGTGGAATGGGAAGTTCTGTCCAAGGCACTTCTTTCAGTTCAGGATGGGGTTGACGCACATTTCTTTGGCGTCTACACTTAAGAACATTCCACGTCCTTAATCACAGCAGGCTTGTCAAGCGACGTCACTAAGCGCTCCTCCTAGCAGGCTTCTGACCGTCTTGACAATGAAGGGTGGCCTCGCACATGAGTAGAGAGAAGGGGTCAGTGGAGACCATCAGTCGCCACTTCAGAGGGGTAAGATGTGGTGGGACGATGCACACCTGAAAGAGAGAAGAGAAGGAACGATAATGAGTGTCTTACACCTCATCACTTTTTCACTTACAGTGTGGCCTCCTTTGACTTTACTCACTGTCAAATAAATAATACATCCCTGCTATTCGCAGGCGTTTTCGTTCCAAGAACTCACGTGAAAAAATGTGAATAATAAAAATCCTTAAAAAACCTACTTTGGATACTCTGTCTAAACTCAGGGATCACTCACTTGCAGACTGTGCTTCAGACAGTCTGTTAATTATTCAAGTAATTTAAGTTTTGATAGAGAACTTCTATTTGGACCGCCACAGCTTTAGAGACTTTACGGTACTGGTTGATCAGATCAGGAAATACACTGACCAATTGCATGCGAGTTCAACTACCGTATTTTTCGGACTATAAGTGGCTCCGGAGTATAAGTCGCACCGGCCGAAAATACATAATAAAGAAGGGGAAAAACATAGATAAGTCGCACTGGAGTATAAGTCGCATTTTTTGGAGAAATTTATTTGATAAAACCCAACACCAAGAATAGACATTTGAAAGGCAATTTAAAATAAATAAAGGATAGTGAACAACAGGCTGAATAAGTGTACGTTATATGACGCATAAATAACCAACTGAGAACGTGCCTGGTATGTTAACATAACATATTATGGTAAGAGTCATTCAAATAACTATAACATATAGAACATGCTATACGTTTACCAAACTATCTGTCACTCCTAATCGCTAAATCCCATGAAATCTTATACGTCTAGTCTCTTACATGAATGAGTTAAATAATATTATTTGATATTTTACGGTAATGTGTTAATAATTTCACACATAAGTTGCTCCTGAGTATAAGTCGCACCCCCGGCCAAACTATGAAAAAACTTGCGACTTATAGTCCGAAAAATACGGTATCCCACGTGGCACTACTCAGCCAACCAAATCTGTGCATTCCAGGTAGTAAACATGGCAACTCCGTATGCAGAGAGAGACGAAAGAGAACCGCAGTGCAGGACATGGAAGAACGAGTCAAATCCATAGAAATAAAATAGAAAAGAGCGAGACGTACGTAGAGGGAGAACAGAGACGAGCGAGCATTGGAGGGGAAAGAAGAGTCCCACTTGCTACTTCTGCCCTCTTTCGCCCTGACCACCAGCCAGGGGCCGAGGTGGTGCAAGAGTAGTGCGAAGAATAGTGCTCTCAACCCAAAATGTATACATTCATTTGCTGTTTATTCATTCTTTCCTCTAGAGGCACAAAACTAGTTTATTTGATGTTCAGTTCGTTCTGTCTCGGGTTGGGGACCTTCACATGAGGAAAAGTTATGTATCTGGACATATTTGAATTCCAGTTAAATATCACTGGTCTAAACCTTATAATATGTCTCGCACACTTATATAACACATTTTAAATTAGGCTTTCACATTGCAAAGCAATTACTGGTATACAGTACACAGTACTGTATCATATCAACAGAGCCAAACTAAGAGTTCTTTGCCGGAACTTATGTCTTTGTGGTTTAAAGTATGTATCAAAAGCAGTCTTTGTTTCAGAAAATGTGCCTTTTGAGCCTGGCAGATTAGCGAAAATTATTTGCGCTGGCGTTCTTCTGCAGTGTAGTAATGTAGTTCTTCTTACTGCATCTGAGCTCTTCACTGATCCACTGGCGATCTCAAAAATGTTGTAAATGGGTTATACTTGTATCGCGCTTTTCTACCTTCAAGGTACTCAAAGCGCTTTGACACTATTTCCACATTCACACACACATTCACACACACATTCACACACTGATGGCGGGAGCTGCCATGCAAGGCCCTAACCACGGCCCATCAGGAGCAAGGGTGAAGTGTCTTGCTCAAGGACACAACGGTTGTGACAAGGATGGCGGACACTGGGGATTGAACCAGGAACCCTCAAGTTGCTGGCACGGCTGCTCTACCAACCAATACCCCATCCAAAGTTTATATTCCACTTAAATGTCTATAGCTTTTATGTTTAATTAAAGTGCTCGGTGGTGATAACTGTGGCATAGCACACTCAAAGCGAGGTACTTGCGGCAGCTTGAGCGCTAGCGTTTTCCATCCTGTAGCTTTAGCTTGGCAAATTCGCCAAATAGCTTCAGACGGCTAACAAGTCCTCTTCAAACTTTTTTTTTTCATCGCCTCCTCACCATCGCAAATGTTGTGCTGTCCAATAAAGAAGCTTGTGTGTCGTTTACTTCTTTTACTGTCAACTTTGTCCTCATGCTGCATCACTGCTTCTGAGTTAATGTACCTTTCACCTCCTGTGATACTGCAGCATGTCTGATGTTTGTGCAGGTATCAGCATACCATGCATGTTTGATGATACAGTCGTGGTCAAAAGTTTACATGCACTTGTAAAGAACATAATGTCATGCACTGTAAAAACTGAAATCTAAGTAAGATTAAATATTTCAAATAAGGGTGATATTTGCTTATTTTCTGTCTGATAAGATCATTCTTCTCACTAAGCAGATTTTATGTTAGAGTGTTTTACTTGTTTTAAGGGTTTTGGTCCTAAATGATCTCAGTAAGATATTACAGCTTGTTGCTGAGATGTTATGACCTATATTGAGTAAAACATGCTTGAAACTAGAATATCAAGTGTTGCAAAGCTGTGTCATCAACACTCACAAGTATAAAACTACTTTTTTAAAGTAATAATTTCTTATTTCAAGCATGAAAAAAAAAAATCATGACTTTGACACAATTGTGTCTCATAATTAAAACAGATGACAGCCAAATGGACTTTGCTGTTTTATTTTCAATGAAACAATAGAAAACACGTACTCATATAGTAGTACAGTTGGCACAGTACAGTAAACTGACAGTTCATATTTAAACATTTGACATGTGACATTTCTAACAATTTTGAACAGAAAAGGTTCATGCACATACAGATAAATTCTTCAAAATTACAATTAAAACAATTTTGGCCGGGGGTTGGGCTGTATATATGCGCACTAATTGACTGAAAGAGCACACACTTGGCGCGATGATGTCACGTTGTCGATGGAAAAATGCATTTTTAAACCATATGATTTGCCTGAGCGGCTAGGAGAGCCCGAGAGTAACAAGCGGTTGCCATGTTGCCTTTCCATTAAGAACAATAAATTAGTTTTTAGTATAATTTTGCTGGTTTCAAGAAATGTAATGCCGAGCGCATATCATTATGTCAAGAAAATGGCATTTACTTAATTTAAGAATATTTTTCAACATATTGAGAAAAAAGGTGTCATGTTTTTTTTTCTACCAAGAAAAGTGCACTTGTTATTAGTGAGAATATACTTATTTTAAGGTATTTTTGGGTTCATTGAGGTTAGCTAATTTTACTTGTTTTGGAAAGTCTTGACAAGCCAAATTTTCTTGTTCTATTGGCAGATAATTTTGCTTATGTCAAATAAAATACCCCTAATTTTGGTGGGTTTTTTTCTTGTTTTTGAACACTGACTTTTTGCAGCGTGGCTGTCTTGAGTTTCCAAAAATGTCTACAAGTCTTATTTTTTTGTGATAGAGTGATTGGAGCACATACTTGTTTGTCACAAAAAACATTCATGAAGTTTGGTTCTTTTATGAATTTATTATGGGTCTACTGAAAATGTGACCAAATCTGCTGGGTCAAAAGTATACATACAGCAATGTTAATATTTGGTTACATGTCCCTTGGCAAGTTTCACTGCAATAAGGTGCTTTTGGTAGCCATCCACAAGCTTCTGGTTGAGTTTTTGACCACTCCTCTTGACAAAATTGGTGCAGTTCAGCTAAATTTGTTGGTTTTCTGACATGGACTTGTTTCTTCAGCATTGTCCACACGTTTAAGTCGGGACTTTGGGAAGGCAATTCTAAAAACTTAATTCTAGCCTGATTTAGCCATTCCTTTACCACTTTTGACATGTGCTTGGGGTCATTGTCTTGTTGGAAAACCCAACTGCGCCCAAGACCCAACCTCTGGGCTGATGATTTTAGGTTGTCCTGAAGAATTTTGGAGGTAATCCTCCTTTTTCATTGTCACATTTACTCTCTGTAAGCACCAGTTCCATTGGCAGCAAAACAGGCCCAGAGCATAATACTACCACCACCATGCTTGACAGTAGGCCTGGTGTTCCTGGGATTAAAGGCCTAATTTTTTCTCCTCCAAACCTATTGCTGGGTATTGTGTCCAAACAGCTCAATTTTTGTTTCATCTGACCACAGAACTTTCCTCGAGAAGGTTTTATCTTTGTCCATGTGATGATGGGCCGTGTCCGCCAGTTAGAGCAGAGTAATGTCGTAACTTTAGATGTTGCGGACACATCTGCTAGCGTTAGCTGTAGCGAGCTAACTAGCCCAGCTTGTAGCAGTCCTAAGCGGCCTACAAGCTACGGTGTACCGGTTGAGACGCATAATAGATTTAGCTCTTTAGCTAGTCCTACACCCCAGTCTACCGGGCACCACACCTTAGTTATAGGGGACTCCATCACCCGAAACATAAAGCTTAGCAAACCAGCCACAATAAAGTGTATCCCCGGGGCCAGAGCACCTGACATTGAAGCTAATCTTAGGGAGCTAACTCGCAACAGGCCTAGTAAACACGTACGACAGGCTAATCGCACCACTAATTATGCGAATATAGTTGTACACGTTGGCTCCAATGACACTAGAATGAGACAGTCAGAGATTACAAAGAGAAACATAGCCAGGACTTGTGATCTCGCCAGAAAGATGTCCAGGCATCGAGTAATTGTCTCTGGCCCCCTGCCTGCGAGAGGCAATGATGAGAGATATAGCAGATTAGTCTCGCTTAACAAGTGGTTGGCTAGCTACTGTAGGACGCAGGGACTAACGTTTATTGATAACTGGCCCTCTTTCTGGGGCAAACCAGGCTTGCTGATGAGAGACGGCCTTCACCCTAACCAGGAAGGCGCCATCATCCTGTCTAGAAACATAGACTACTATTTAAGTCTCACTTGACTGACTACACTAGAGCAAGCCCGGTCACAGGCAATTACAATGTCTGTTAGTCCGGGTGAGGAGTCAGTTAAGCTAGAACTAGCCAGCGCCAGGCTGGATAATCCATGTACGCATAGCAATTCTCTTAGAATAATACACAATTCACATAATGTTTTTTCTGTTGTGTCTGTGTCAGAGGTGGACATGCATTCTACTGAGGTGGCAAATTATGATATGTCCAGTCTATTGCAGCACCAAGCAAACAATCGGAAAATTCCCGTCATATCAATTCCTAGATATGGTCGAAACTATTTAAAGTGCACTACGCATAATAAACGCAACATTGTTAATATTGCCACTACGGATAATCTTAACAAAAACTCGTCAAAACAGCCCAATACCTATAATATGGGCTTTTTAAACATAAGATCATTGTCTCCCAAGGCGTTATTGGTTAATGAGGTCATTAGAGACAACAATCTTAACGTCATTGGTCTTAGCGAAACCTGGCTCAAACCGGACGAATTTTTTGCGCTCAATGAGGCATCTCCTCCTAACTATACGAATGCGCATGTTGCCCGCCCTCTTAAAAGGGGAGGGGGTGTCGCACTAATATACAATGAAAATTTCAACCTTACCCCTAACCTAAATAATAAATATAAATCGTTTGAGGTGCTTACTATGAGGTCTGTCACACCGCTACCTCTCGACCTGGCTGTTATCTACCGCCCCCCTGGGCCCTATTCGGACTTTATCAGTGAATTCTCAGAGTTCGTTGCTGATCTAGTGACGCACGCCGACAATATAATCATAATGGGGGACTTTAATATCCATATGAATACCCCATCGGACCCTCAGTGCGTGGCGCTCCAAACCATAATTGATAGCTGTGGTCTTACACAAATAATACATGAACCCACGCATCGCAACGGTAATACAATAGATCTAGTGCTTGTCAGGGGTGTCACCACCTCCAAAGTTATGATACTTCCATATACTAAAGTAATGTCCGATCATTACCTTATAAAATTTGAAGTTTTGACTCTTTGTCAACAAGCTAATAATAATAATAACTGCTATAGCGGCCGCAACATTAATGCTGCCACAACGATGACTCTTGCTGACCTACTGCCTTCGGTAATAGCACCATTCCCAAATTATGTCGGCTCTATTGATAAACTCACTAACAACTTTGACGATGCCTTGCGCGAAATTATTGATAGTATAGCACCGCTAAAGCAAAAAAGGGCCCCTAAAAGGCGCACTCCATGGTTTACAGAAGAAATTAGAGCTCATAAATTATCATGTAGAAAACTGGAACGCAAATGGCGCGCGACTAAACTTGAGGTTTTCCATCAAGCATGGAGTGATAGTTTAATAACTTATAAACGGATGCTTACCTTAGCTAAAGCTAAATACTACTCAAATCTCATCCGCCTCAACAAAAACGATCCTAAATTTCTGTTTAGTACAGTAGCATCGCTAACCCAACAAGGGACTCCTCCCAGTAGCTCCACCCACTCGGCAGATGATTTTATGAATTTCTTTAATAAGAAAATTGAACTCATTAGAAAGGAGATTAAAGACAACGCATCCCAGCTACAACTGGGCTCTATTAACACAAATACGACTGTATATACGACGGACACTGCCCTCCAAAATAGTCTCTCTATTTTTGATGAAATAACATTAGAGGAATTATTACAGCGTGTAAGTGGGATAAAACAAACAACATGTTTACTTGACCCACTTCCTGGGAAACTTATCAAGGAACTGTTTGTATTATTAGGTCCATCAGTGTTAAATATTATAAACTTATCACTTTCCTCCGGCACTGTTCCCCTAGCATTCAAAAAAGCGGTTATTCATCCTCTGCTCAAAAGACCTAACCTCGATCCTGACCTCATGGTAAACTACCGACCGGTCTCCCACCTTCCGTTTATTTCCAAAATTCTCGAAAAAACTGTTGCACAGCAGCTAAATGAACACTTAGTGACTAACAATCTCTGTGAACCTTTTCAATCCGGTTTCAGGGCAAATCACTCTACGGAGACAGCCCTCGCAAAAATGACTAATGATCTATTGCTAACGATGGATTCTGATGCGTCATCTATGTTGCTGCTTCTTGATCTTAGCGCCGCTTTCGATACCGTCGATCATAATATTTTATTAGAGCGTATCAAAACACGTATTGGTATGTCAGACTTAGCCTTGTCTTGGTTTAACTCTTATCTTACTGACAGGATGCAGTGCGTCTCCCATAACAATGTGACCTCGGACTATGTCAAGGTAACGTGCGGAGTTCCCCAGGGTTCGGTTCTTGGCCCTGCACTCTTTAGTATTTACATGCTGCCGCTGGGTGACATCATACGCAAGTACGGTGTTAGCTTTCACTGTTATGCTGATGACACTCAACTCTACATGCCCCTAAAGCTGACCAACACGCCGGACTGTAGTCAGCTGGAGGCGTGTCTTAATGAAATTAAACAATGGATGTCCGCTAACTTTTTGCAACTCAACGCTAAGAAAACGGAAATGCTGATTATCGGTCCTGCTAGACACCAACATCTATTTAATAATACCACCTTAACATTTGACAACCAAACAATTAAACAAGGAGACTCGGTAAAGAATCTGGGTATTATCTTCGACCCAACTCTCTCGTTTGAGTCACACATTAAGAGTGTTACTAAAACGGCCTTCTTTCATCTCCGTAATATCGCTAAAATTCGTTCCATCTTGTCCACTAGCGACGCTGAGATCATTATTCATGCGTTCGTTACGTCTCGTCTCGATTACTGTAACGTATTATTTTCGGGCCTCCCTATGTCTAGCATTAAAAGATTACAGTTGGTACAAAATGCGGCTGCAAGGCTTTTGACAAAAACAAGAAAGTTTGATCATATTACGCCTATACTGGCTCACTTGCACTGGCTTCCTGTGCACTTAAGATGCGACTTTAAGGTTTTACTACTTACGTATAAAATATTACACGGTTTAGCTCCAGCCTATCTCGCCGATTGTATTGTACCATATGTCCCGACAAGAAATCTGCGTTCAAAGAACTCCGGCTTATTAGTGATTCCCAGAGCCAAAAAAAAGTCTGCGGGCTATAGAGCGTTTTCTATTCGGGCTCCAGTACTCTGGAATGCCCTCCCGGTAACAGTTAGAGATGCTACCTCAGTAGAAGCATTTAAGTCCCATCTTAAAACTCATTTGTATAATCTAGCCTTTAAATAGACCCCCCCTTTTTTAGACCAGTTGATCTGCCGTTTCTTTTCTTCTCTCCTCTTCTCCCCTGTCCCTTGCGAGGGGGAGTTGCATAGGTCCGGTGGCCATGGATGAAGTGCTGGCTGTCCAGAGCCGGGACCCCGGGTGGACCACTAGCCTGTGCATCGGTTGGGGACATCTCTGCGCTGCTGACCCGTCTCCGCTCGGGATGGTTTCCTGTTGGCCCCGCTGTGGACTGGACTCCCGCTGATGTGTTGGATCCACTGTGGACTGGACTTTCACAATGTTATGTCAGACCCACTCGACATCCGTTGCTTTCGGTCTCCCCTAGAGGGGGGGGGTTACCCACATATGCGGTCCTCTCCAAGGTTTCTCATAGTCATTCACCGACGTCCCACTGGGGTGAGTTTTTCCTTGCCCGTATGTGGGCTCTGTACCGAGGATGTCGTTGTGGCTTGTACAGCCCTTTGAGACACTTGTGATTTAGGGCTATATAAATAAACATTGATTGATTGATTGATTGATCATGACAGGTCAAATGGGAATCGTTAAAGACTGGATACAATTGTCAGCCATTTTAATTTTCAGGTCCCATTTAGCTTTTTTGTGTAATGTTCAAATTTATTTTGTCTTAAGAATGTGTCGCGAGACAATAAAAAAACAAGCTGAGGGCCGCAAATGGCCCCGCACATTGGACACCACTGGTCTATGTGTATGTTACGGTTATGTGAATAACATGCAGATATTTTTGGACAGGAAGAAAGTGTACTTTGTTGTCATATCAACACCCCATGTTTGAGTGGGGAATATAGAATTTCACAACTGTTGCTGTTTGTGTGTCTAAATGAAAAGCACACTTGGCTTCTACAATGTTTACATTCAGTGGCCATCGCTTTGTTTATGTTCTGTTAGCATCTGTAAAGAAGTTGAGTTATATGTGCTTGGTCTGTGGATGCACACACAAAAACAAACAAACCTAGCAGTACAGTAACAGTAAGTTTGTCCATTGCTCAGAATGATTACGTGCAGGGTAGGTGCCAATCATGTGGTTAATCAACTATCAAAATGTATTTTTATTTTTGATCGATTGATTGATGTTAGAATGTTAGATAAGAACGCGTCTTTCCCTATTCTGTGCTTTCTAGAAAGTTAAAAACTGCTGGCACGAGGCGGCTAACAATGCAGCTAATTGAAATGTATCTATAACCGCAATAAAACCAATAAAAAAAAATCTCCAAAAACCACCAACGACGTTCTACAAACATGCTGTAAGTATGTCTGTATCGTTGTAGGCACATTCATGATAACATGGAATATTTACAGTAATCTGTGGAATTTTGAAGTTGAACAACGTCTCTGCTTGGTGGCACAACCTTCTACTATACAGGTGAGAGGCATGATTTATAATCTAAAATGAAATCTTAAAAGTGGACACAGCGGCATTAGAAGCAGCTCCAGTAGCAAGCATTTGGCCTTTAACAGGAACTTCAAAAGGAACTTTCCTATTTACCCGGGTAAATACAGCACCCCCCTGTGTTTCCACCAAAAACTACATGGGTAGATTTAGGCTAAGTTCACACTGCAGGGTTGGATGTCCAATTCACATTTTTTTGTTGAATCCGATCTTTTTATGTAGTCGTTTACAAAAAAATGCAATGTCTAATGTGAACGCAATGTGACTTGCATGCAGACATGATGTCACACGTGCATGGCTTTAATTCGAGTCGGTCACCTACCTACGTTCCATTCTAGAGGCTAACCTTTCCTGTTGTTGTAACTTATGGGTTATATAGTTCATGTGTAATGATCATTCCTAATTTGCATGTTTGATTTAATTGCTGAAAAATTGATCTATTAATATTTACAGCTAAAAGGAGTTAAAAGGGAATTGATTTGAATTATACATGTATTTGATATTGATTATTTGAGAAACACTGACATTGAATTGAGTTGTTTCTATATGCTTGCATGTTCGAAATAAACTCAAACTCAACTCAACTCAATAGCCTAACAAAGGGTAAACTAAAAGACTACATGTTCCACAATGCATTGCGGCAAACCGGATGTTAAAAAGACCGGGAGCAGGTGCATTGTGGTTGTTGAGATGAGAATTACGAGCCTACGGGTGATGAATGAATGACAGATAACAACATATAAGGATCGTTTTGTACCGTTTGTATCCCCATTATTTTCTTATATAAAGTTCAATCAATCAATGTTTATTTATATAGCCCTAAATCACAAGTGTCTCAAAGGGCTGTACAAGCCACAACGACATCCTCGGTACAGAGCCCACATACGGGCAAGGAAAAACTCACCCCAGTGGGACGTCGGTGAATGACTATGAGAAACCTTGGAGAGGACCGCATATGTGGGTAACCCCCCCCCTCTAGGGGAGACCGAAAGCAACGGATGTCGAGTGGGTCTGACATAACATTGTGAAAGTCCAGTCCACAGTGGATCCAACACATCAGCGGGAGTCCAGTCCACAGCGGGGCCAACAGGAAACCATCCCGAGCGGAGACGGGTCAGCAGCGCAGAGATGTCCCCAACCGATGCACAGGCTAGTGGTCCACCCGGGGTCCCGACTCTGGACAGCCAGCACTTCATCCATGGCCACCGGACCTATGCAACTCCCCCTCGCAAGGGACAGGGGAGAAGAGGAGAGAAGAAAAGAAACGGCAGATCAACTGGTCTAAAAAAGGGGGGGTCTATTTAAAGGCTAGATTATACAAATGAGTTTTAAAGGCCTACTGAAATGAATTTTTTTTATTTAAACGGGGATAGCAGATCTATTCTATGTGTCATACTTGATCATTTCGCGATATTGCCATATTTTTGCTGAAAGGATTTAGTATAGAACAACGACGATAAAGATTGCAACTTTTGGTATCTGATAAAAAAAAGGCTTGCACCTACCGGAAGTAGCGTGACGTAGTCAGTTGAACATATACGCAAAGTTCCCTATTGTTTACAATGATGGCCGCATGAAGTGAGAGAGATTCGGACCGAGAAAGCGACAATTTCCCCATTAATTTGAGCGAGGATGAAAGATTTGTGGATGAGTAAAGTGCAAGTGAAGGACTAGTGGGGAGTTGAAGCTATTCAGATAGGGAAGATGCTGTGAGAGCCGGGGGTGACCTGATATTCAGCTGGGAATGACTACAACAGTAAATAAACACAAGACGTATATATACTCTATTAGCCACAACACAACCAGGCTTATATTTAATATGCCACAAATTAATCCTGCATAAAAACACCTGCGTGTTTGTTATGCTAGCTCCTAGCTCCTCTGCTAGCTCCTAGCTCCATAGAACACGCCAATACAATTCAAACACCTGATCAACACACACAATCACTCAGCCCAAAAGACCGTTTACCTAACCCAAGGTTCATAAAGCTTATATATTTTTAAAAAGTTACGTACGTGACGCGCACATACGGTCAAGTTATCGAATGTTTAGCAGCCAAGGCTGCATACTCACGGTACCTGATATTCAGCTGGGAATGACTACAACAGTAAATAAACACAAGACATATATATACTCTATTAGCCACAACACAACCAGGCTTATATTTAATATGCCACAAATTAATCCTGCATAATAACACCTGCGTGTTTGTTATGCTAGCTCCTAGCTCCTCTGCTAGCTCCTAGCTCCATAGAACACGCCAATACAATTCAAACACCCGATCAACACACACAATCACTCAGCCCAAAAGACCGTTCACCTAACCCAAGGTTCATAAAGCTTATATATTTTTAAAAAGTTACGTACGTGACGCGCACGTACGGTACGGTACGTGTTATGCTAGCTCCTAGCTCCTCTGCTAGCTCCTAGCTCCATAGAACACGCCAATACAATTCAAACACATGATCAACACACACAATCACTCAGCCCAAAAGACCGTTCACCTAACCCAAGGTTCATAAAGCTTATATATTTTAAAAAAAGTTACGTACATACGCAAAAAAAAGCCAAAGCTGCATACTCACAGTAGCACGTCTGCGTCTTTGTCATCCAAATCAAAGTAATCCTGGTAAGAGTCTGTGTTGTCCCAGTTCTCTACAGGCGTCTGTGTATCCAAATCAAAAGTCCTCCTGGTTAGAGTCTCTGTTATCCGAGTTCTTCCATCTTGACTGCATCTTTCGGGAATGTAAACAAAGAAGCGCCGGCTGTGTACTGTTGTGGCTGACTACGTTCGAAAAATACGTCCATTTCGCACCGACAACTTTCTTCTTTGCTTGCTCGGCTTCCTTCTCCATAATGCAATGAACATGATTGAAACAGATTCACGAACACAGATGTCCAGAATACTGTGGAATTATGAAATGAAAACAGAGCTTTTTCGTATCGGCTTCAATGTGGAAGGCATACCCGTGTTCGCCGGGCTACGTCACACGCATACGTCACACGCAGAGGCGTTTCGAACCGGAAGTTTAGCGGCAAATTTAAAATGTCACTTTATAAGTTAACCCGGCCGTATTGGCATGTGTTATAATGTTAAGATTTCATCATTGATATATAAACTATCAGACTGCGTGGTCGGTAGTAGTGGGTTTCAGTAGGCCTTTAAGATGGGACTTAAATGCTTCTACTGAGGTAGCATCTCTAACTGTTACCGGGAGGGCATTCCAGAGTACTGGAGCCCGAATAGAAAACGCTCTATAGCCCGCAGACTTTTTTTTGGCTCTGGGAATCACTAATAAGCCGGAGTTCTTTGAACGCAGATTTCTTGTCGGGACATATGGTACAATACAATCGGCAAGATAGGCTGGAGCTAAACCGTGTAATATTTTATACGTAAGTAGTAAAACCTTAAAGTCGCATCTTAAGTGCACAGGAAGCCAGTGCAAGTGAGCCAGTATAGGCGTAATATGATCAAACTTTCTTGTTTTTGTCAAAAGCCTTGCAGCCGCATTTTGTACCAACTGTAATCTTTTAATGCTAGACATAGGGAGGCCCGAAAATAATACGTTACAGTAATCGAGACGAGACGTAACGAACGCATGAATAATGATCTCAGCGTCGCTAGTGGACAAGATGGAACGAATTTTAGCGATATTACGGAGATGAAAGAAGGCCGTTTTAGTAACACTCTTAATGTGTGACTCAAACGAGAGAGTTGGGTCGAAGATAATACCCAGATTCTTTACCGAGTCTCCTTGTTTAATTGTTTGGTTGTCAAATGTTAAGGTGGTATTATTAAATAGATGTTGGTGTCTAGCAGGACCGATAATCAGCATTTCCGTTTTCTTAGCGTTGAGTTGCAAAAAGTTAGCGGACATCCATTGTTTAATTTCATTAAGACACGCCTCCAGCTGACTACAGTCCGGCGTGTTGGTCAGCTTTAGGGGCATGTAGAGTTGGGTGTCATCAGCATAACAGTGAAAGCTAACACCGTATTTGCGTATGATGTCACCCAGCGGCAGCATGTAAATACTAAAGAGTGCAGGGCCAAGAACCGAACCCTGGGGAACTCCGCACGTTACCTTGACATAGTCCGAGGTCACATTGTTAACTTTATTACACATTTCGACGTCCTATCCAATACTTTGACCGTAGTTAATCTACATTTTTTTGGTGCCGAAAAACCCGGAAAAAGATGAGCGAGGGAGAAGCTAAAGCCGCTGCTCAGATGACAGAAGAGGAACGTGGGACCGAAATGGAAAGAATGAGAAGAAAACGGGGTGCAATCAGAGGTACTACGACACGTCTTTTGAACCAGATAGACGGAGAAATGACCAAGCCAGATCCGGACATTGATAATTTGAGTACTTTATTGGACATGTTGTCCGCGAAGGACGACAGTCTATTTGAGTTGGACAATGGAATTGAACAGCTCACGGCGTTGGATGACTTGGAGCACGAGATCGAAAATACGGAGGACTATAAACAACGTGTCATCTCGTATAAGAGCCGCGCGCAGCGCATGGTGAAGAAAAAAAGAGGATGAAAAACAGCAGCAACAAGCATCAACGCAGCAGAGGGTGAGCGACGCTAACTCGGCCAACTCATTGGCATACAGACAGTCTGTGAAGCTACCGAAATTGATTATTGATAAATACAATGGCGATGTCAGTAAATGGCAGGAGTTTTGGAGCCAGTATGAGACTGCTATTCACACGAATGATGCATTGTGCAAACGTGAGAAGTTTACCTACCTGAAAACGTACCTCACAGGAACAGCTGCAAAGGCAGTAGCAGGACTTATGCTTACAGATGCTAATTATGACAGTGCAGAACACAAATCTGAGCATTGCCCTACTAACAGCATTCCTCAACACAAAGAAAAGATCAAGAAAATGGGAAGATGTTTTGTGTGTCTGGGACAGAAACACATTGCAAAAACATGCAAAGTGAAGGATGCAGCATGTGAAAAATGTGGAAGGAGGCATCACATTGCTGTGTGCACCGGTGAGAAAAGTGAGGTGCAGCCCCCCAATGTTAAAGAAGAGGCTGTTGTTTCCTCAGTCATTCCTCACTCAGCGAAGATTAAACAAGATGGACAGAACACTGTGCTGCTACAAACTGCTAAGGCATGGGTAGGAGGCCCATTAGGCAGAAAAATGGCTCGCTGTTTACTCGATGGAGGGAGTCAGAGAAGCTTCATCCATGAAAACCTTGTGAAGAGCCTGAACTTACCAGTAATAAGACAAGAGACACTCACTCTTCACACATTTGGCTCCTCTGTCCCCACAATGTCACAATGCAACACAGTGAAAGTCAAATTGGAGAATGTCTGGGACAACCAGCAAAGAATTGAAATTGAGGCCTTAGAAACACCTCAGGTGTGCTCAGCTGTGATGAAAGTTCCCGGTGACCAGATTCAACATGAGCTCAAGAAAAAAGGACTGCAATTAGCAGACTTCCCAGATGATGATGATGATCCTGAGCTATCTGTCCTGATAAGAGCAGACTACTATTGGCAAATTGTCTCAGGAAGAGTGGAGCGACTGACAGAGACATTAGTTGCACTGGAGAGCACATTTGGATGGTCTGTGCAGGGACCAGTGTGCATGTCAAGTGTCGCTGAGGCAACCTGCATGTTCATTCCACTTGAAGAGGACACACTTGTTTCCAAGCAACTAAGTGCATTCTGGGAAATTGAGTCTCTGGGCATCACAAGTGAAAACACACAGAACCCAGCAGAAGAAGAAGCTATGCAGATATTTGAGAGAACAACAACTTTCAAAGATGGACGATATCACGTGGAGTTGCCATGGAAACCAGACAAAGCAGCGCTCCAAGACAACTACAGAGTTGCTAAAAAACGATTTGAAGGTCTGAAGAAAAGACTGAAGAAGGATGTTACATTCTACAGCAGATACAATGAAGTAGTGGAGGACTATTTACAGCAGAACATTGCAGAGGATGTGCCAAAAGACAACGCAAGTACAGACAACGTGAAATACTACTTACCTCACCACGTCTCATGAAGATGGCAGTCCATCCCTCAATGACTGTCTGCTCACAGGACCAAACCTGAATCCAGATCTCCTCAGTGTCCTCATTAAATTCAGAAAAAATGAAATCGCCTTTATGTCAGACATAAAAAAGGCTTTCTTGCAGATCTCCATAGTGGAGAAAGACAGAGATGCAGTGAGATTTCTGTGGCTCACAGGCCCACCAAGCGGAGAAGAGGATGGAGAGCTGCGTGTTCTGCGGATGACCAGAGTGGTGTTTGGGGCTTCCCCAAGTCCATTCCTACTCGCAGCTAGAATCAGAAAACACCTGAAACAATATGAAACAAAACAACCACAGGTTGTAGAGACACTAAGAGAGTCACTTTACGTCGATGATTTCATTGCAAGCGCACACAGTGTTGAAGAGGCCTATCATGTGACAGCAACTGCAACCCAAATGCTGTCAACCGCAGGCATGGACCTCTGCAAGTGGATGACCAACTCTCATGAGCTGGAGAAGAATTGGAAGGAGGGCACAACAGACCACACACTGGCATCAGAGACACACGGAGCTGTGCTCAAGGTGTTGGGCCTAGTGTGGAGACCAAAACCAGATGACTTCACCTTTGACCTCAAACCGCTATTGAGTGTCTTAAAAGAAAAGAAGAACACAAAGAGAAGTGTGTCTATGACCCACTCGGGTTCCTGACACCTTTCACAGTCAGAATCAAGTGCATGTTTCAAGAAATGTGGGAGAGAGGACTCTCCTGGGACGAAGAGCTACCACCTGACCTGACTCAAGAATGGCAACAGTGGTGTTCAGAACTGCCCCAGCTACACCAGCTCGCCATACCAAGGTGGTATCGAACAGACATGCAGCCAGAAAATAAACATGCCCTAACACTACATGTGTTCTGCGACGCAAGTGAAAGAGCCTACAGTGCTGCAGCCTACCTACAAGGTGAATCGCCAGATGGAGAACCTATAATGAGCCTAGTCGTTTCCAAATCCAGGGTGGCTCCTCTCAAGAAAATGACACTGCCACGCCTGGAGCTCATGGGAGCTGTGATTGGAGCGAGACTAGCCAACAACTTGATGATGACTCTAAAATTGGAACCAAATCAGATAACAATGTGGACAGACTCTATGATTACACTGCATTGGATTTGCAGCTCAGCTCAGAAGTGGAAACAGTTTGTTGCAAACAGAGTGACCGAGATCCAGTCACTGACCAACCCTGAGAGATGGTCACACATCCCAGGGAAGATAAATCCAGCTGACCTCCCCACAAGAGGACAAAGTGTTGAAGGTCTGATACAGAACCACCTATGGTGGAACGGGCCCAGCGTTCTGACATCAACTGATCAGTCAGAGGAGACTGAAAATGACAATGTTCCAGACAAGGTGAATGCAGAACTAAGGTCCAGCCAACAGATCACTGTGCAGCTCGCTGCAAATGACACAGACCCCACTGAACCAGTGTTAGAACTGGAAAGATACAGCAAGCTGAAAAGAGTCCTCAGAGTGACAGCCTGGATAAAGAGATTCATAGCCAATGCTCAAACAAAAACAAAGAAAAAAGGAGAACTAACTGCTGACGAGTTCTTCAAGACAGAGATCACTCGAAGATGGAAGTACAGACGTAGACTCACGACCAGCTTCTGGAACGCCTGGTGTAAGGATTACCTACTGGACTTGAAGTCAGCACACCGCTGTGACACACCGACACCCACCCCACTGAAAGTGGGTGACGTTGTACTCATTGGAGAGGACAACACCCCCAAACCAACCTGGAAACTTGGAAGAATCACAGAACTGTTTACCGGCCGAGATGGACTCGTCAGGTCGTGCATAGTCCGCACTCCCTCAGGGACTTTGCTAAGAAGACCTATTCAGTTACTGTACTGTCTTGAGATTTAGATGAACGTAGTTCATGGGGGGAGGATGTTGTAACTTATGGGTTATATAGTTCATGTGTAATGATCATTCCTAATTTGCATGTTTGATTTAATTGCTGAAAAATTGATCTATTAATATTTACAGCTAAAAGGAGTTAAAAGGGAATTGATTTGAATTATACATGTATTTGATATTGATTATTTGAGAAACACTGACATTGAATTGAGTTGTTTCTACTCAATAGCCTAACAAAGGGTAAACTAAAAGACTACATGTTCCACAATGCATTGCGGCAAACCAGATGTTAAAAAGACCGGGAGCAGGTGCATTGTGGTTGTTGAGATGAGAATTACGAGCCTACGGGTGATGAATGAATGACAGATAACAACATATAAGGATCGTTTTGTACCGTTTGTATCCCCATTTTTTTCTTATATAAAGTTCAACTTTATTACACATTTCGACGTCCTGTCCAATACTTTGACCATAGTTAATCTACACCTGTGATAAAATGGCAACCAAGGTAATCAAAAAGGTTAACCAACGAACGAGATTTCTCTTCAGAATCTCCTCTCTGGTCAACAAAAGCACCATGAGGATTCTGGCGGGAACTCTCGTTCAACCCTTTTTCGATTACGCATGCACCTCCTGGTACCCTAGCACCTCCAAAACCCTCAAATCTAAAATCCAAACATCCCAGAACAAGCTAGTCAGGTTACTTCTAGACCTCCACCCCAGATCCCACCTCACTCCTACCCACTTCTCCAAAGTGGGCTGGCTCAAGGTGGAGGACAGGGTTAAACAACTTGCACTGAGCCTAGTCTATAAAATCCACTACACCTCCCTGATACCGAAGTACATGTCAAACTACTTCCTTAACGTAAATGACCGCCATAACCACAACACCAGGTGGAGCTCCACTAACCACATTAAACCCAGATTCCGAACTAACAAAGGTCTTAACTCATTCTCTTTCTATGCCACATCAATGTGGAATGCGCTCCCAACAGGTATAAAAGCCTCCTTCAAAACCGCAATAAAAGTTCACCTCCAGGCAGCTACAACCCTAAACTAACACCCTCCCCGGATTGCTAATAATCAAATGTAAACAATCAAATGCAGATACTTTTTCTTATGCCTTCTGATCTCTCTCTCTCTCTCTCCCTCTCTCTCTCTCTCTCTATGTCCACTACTTGCTGTCCATATCCTACCCCCCACCCCCCTTCCACACCCCTGATTGTAAATAATGTAAATAATTCAATGTGATTATCTTGTGTGATGACTGTATTATGATGATAGTATATATCTGATAGTATATATCTGTATCATGAATCAATTTAAGTGGACCCCGACTTAAACAAGTTGAAAAACTTATTCGGGTGTTACCATTTAGTGGTCAATTGTACGGAATATGTACTTCACTGTGCAACCTACTAATAAAAGTCTCAATCAATCAATCAAAAACTCAGTCTTGGCGCATTTGTGGCAATTTCAAGGATTTTGTGCAGTTTGCGGGAGATTTTACAATCACATCTGCTCCGTAGAGCGCGTCGGCGAGAAGTCAGGGACATGAGTGGTGGAAGATTGACGTGAGTTCCTAAATCTTATTATTTTCACCTGTTTTCAACTTATTTGTCAACTATTTACTTTGTAACCATCTATTTTGGCGAAAATTTAGGACGTTTATCACTTTATGATGACTTTCTGGTCAAATAAATGCGACCGCAGAGTGGGAACATTCACACTACAGTCGCATCACATACATATCTGATTTATTTCCACATACAAAAGAGGCCTGGGATCGAATATAAAAAAAGTGGGATTGCACTGTTCACATATGTGCAAAAAACATCGGAATTGACCTGCAATGTGAATGAGGCCTTGGTTCTCTAGGAACTAAGTTTTGTTCCTAGGGTTGGGAATGGAAAAACAGTTCTTGTTTAGAACCGGTTCCCGTGTTTTGATTCCTGGGAAGCTTTTGCCGGTTTTGTTAACGATTCCCTTATTGATTCCTGTGGGTTCGCACCATGCACAATGAGTAAGCGGCACAAAAACTGGAGATATTAATATTCAAGAGAAATGATGGCAACTTGCAATATTTGCAAAGTGGATATTTCATCACAGAGACGAAATATACCAGAATACCATTAGAACATGTGAAAACTTTGAATTCATGATGCATTCTCAATCCCGCCCGAGCCGTAAGTAAATCTGCACCAGCAGCAACGGCAGTGATGTACTGCACGTAAGTAACCAATTAACTAACACTGCATGTCTTGTTAGCAACTCATTGCAAAAGCTGCTATTATCAACTGTAAAAAACATGGAATGAATGCTCGTGACAAAACAGCATCTGACTGGCAGGCTGCCCGCACCCCCAAGTCCTCCCTGTCCGAGAATTGTTCTCCAAAGCAGAGACACTGTAATTAGTCAGGAAAATCTGAAATACTTCCTGGAAAAAAAATAGATAAGCTTATTTTTCTGCAAAATAATGGTTAATGTTAATAGTTGCAGAATTGCACAATGCACACTTTTATTGGCCTTGACTCGCTTGTGGTTGTTACTTCCTGGGGTAGTTTTTACTTTTGATTGGTCAGCTCATACAGTATATTCTTGTAAAAATAATAATTTTATGTAATCGTTTGTATAATTCAACAGTAGACTATTAATTTTATGATTACATTATAGTTACTTTAAAAAAGTTTTTTTTCTTCCTGGGTAACCCTTGAGCAGGGGTGTCCAAAGTGCGGCCCGGGGGCCATTTGCGGCCCGCAGCTAATTGTTTACCGGCCCGCCACACATTCTGGAAATGTTATTGCAAAAATAAAAAAGAACATTAAAAAAAGTGGAATGAGGTGAAATCTAATGAGAAAAAGTTGCAATGTTGACACAAAGCTGCCATGCAGGCTGTTTTTTTTTTCTTTTGTCTTTCTTTATTTTTCTGTTTTTGCCATTGCTCAAAAAAATAATAATGACAAAAAATCCATGCTATAATGAATTATTTTCAAAGCTCCAATTACTTCAAATATTTCACTTTAAAATGTTTTATGTGGTAAATATTGCATATATTGTGTAGTTGCCTTATAAAAACATCAAAGTTTTATTTGACAAAAGAGCATAAAAAACAAACAAAATAATAGTTCAAACGTAAAATCGACAGATATATCTGAAGTTGATCTCGTAACTTAAGTGTTGAAAGTAAAAGAAAAACCTAATAAAAATGTATCACTTTATGAGTGGGGCACCGTTTGGATCCCAAATATATTTAGTGGTATTTTATTTATTTTTTCACTGTGATTACTCAAAAATATTAAATAATTAAAATCAATGGTGTCCTGCATTATTGGTCTTTTAGGGCTGTAGTTACTAAATACTACATAATTCAGTTTTACTATAAAAAACAAAGTTTTTTTTGACAGAAAAGCCATAAAACCTTTTTTTTGTATTACTTTATATCAACTTGAAGTTGATATAGAGATTTACTGTAAGCGTTAAATAAAAATTATTAATAATAATTTGACTTATTTTT
This sequence comes from Entelurus aequoreus, assembly GCF_033978785.1. Lineage (NCBI taxonomy): Eukaryota > Metazoa > Chordata > Actinopteri > Syngnathiformes > Syngnathidae > Entelurus > Entelurus aequoreus. The sequence continues at coordinate 57,131,843 of NC_084737.1, forward strand.
TTAATTTTAATGACTGAGACCCTTTATGGTCCCCGGGACCCCTAAAGGTAAAATAAATTAAAAAATCCATATATTTTGTTATGGTTTGAAAATGAAAAATATCAAAATGGCCCCCACATGCTTGAATTTTTCTGTGTGCGGCCCTCAATGGGAAAGGTTTGGACACCCCTGCCCTTGAGTCTTGCCTCTGGCACTCCATAGAGGTTGTCTGCCTCTTAAAGGCAAACTGCACTTTTTTTTGGAATGTTGCCTATAATTCACAATCTTTATGAGAGACAGGAACACATTATTTAAATGCATTCTAACTCCTTAATAAACGTAAATAAAAGTAAACTTACAATGGAGCTAATGGGAGTCATGATGTCATTGTGTCTACTGCACCCATAAAACCCACAAAAAAACATAAAAAAATCTCCAACCACATTCCATTTACATTTTGTGACCTGAATAGCAATATTTTTATTATAAGCACTGTGGCATAGTGGTGCATTGATCATAGAAAGGTAACTAGCTCATGCTGCTACAGTACATTGACATCATGAGTAGGGGAGCTGCGTTGTCGCCTCTCAGTTGGTGAAAGTTAATTCTAGATCATGAACCATGCCTTTCACTTGGACATAGGCACTCAGCAACAAAGGGTTGGAGTTGGGGGTTAAATCACCAAAATGATTCCCGGGCGCGGCGCCGCTGCTGCCCACTGCTCCCCAAGGGGATGGGACAAATGCAGAGGACAAATTTCACCACATATAGTGTGTGTGTGACAATCATTGGTACTTTAATCTTTTATCTTAACTTAGACCTGGAGATGCCAAGAAAGACACAAGACGCTGGTTTTGCACCCACCTCTTTTTTAACTCTCGCGAGGAGTAAGAGTAATTCTTCATCTAAATGGGAATTTATGAACATCCCGTCAGTCGTCATCTCAGTGAGAGCAGACATTGTACAGTAGGTGATGTTTTTTTTTTTATGTATGCTGTCTGTCACAAAGTCTGCAGTGAGTCGTAGTCAATGTCGGAAAAAGCAAACGTGATGAGCTATGAAATGAATGCGCTGCCGTATGCTTAAAATGAGCAAACTATGTAAATATAACATGTTATATGGATATGTCTGGATCTGTTACTACATTACATATATACTTACGGCATGTATACAAAACCTTGTTGGAGGAAATTGGATGTTTTTAGAGCGCCTAATAAGCGCAATACAGCAATTCCTATAGACTCCATTGTTAGCTGACTATGGCAAATGTTTATTTACAGTTCCCCCTGTGTTTCCACCAAAAACTACCAGGTAGATTTAGTTCTAAAGGAACTATGTTCAGTTCCTAGCTGCATGGTAGGACCTTTGGTACTTCTTCAGGAACCATAGAGTGGCGGGCTGTACGGGCCATGGCTGGTTGCTTGAATACAATTGTGGTGTTTCTAAAACTTTGTATTCAAAGTTGCAGACGCCATTAGAGTATGCAAGACGACTTGTTTATTTCTTATCTCCCCCAGGAAGAAAAAAACATTTTGCACCCCCTGCCTTCCCCGGCGTGACTTTAAATAGTACAATTTGTTTATAAGATTGTACACCTCTACTCATGTATCTTGATTAACATCAAGTAAGGCAAAGAAGAAAAAACTAATATAGATCAACTTACAACAATAGAATAACTTTGTTTTTAGTCTAACATTGTTTTTAGTCTGTAACAGAAAGGATTTAAAATGCATCAAATTGACCGACTTAAACCATTTATTTTGGCAAAATAAAATGTAAGTAACAAAATAAATCATACATTCAAATTGATTGAAAATAATAAAACCAGAAATTACGTTATATGATACTGCATATGTCAGCAGCTAAATTAGGAGCCTTTGTAATCCGCTTTGAAATGGTTGTATTATCATTTATATACCAAATATATATTATGATATTTATTGTTATTGCAAGAGACGTCAGTATATATCGCAATATACATTTATGACATATTGCCCATCCCTAGTGAGAGTAGAAACATAGATTGACCGATTGCCTTCGGCTCAGCTCTTTCTTCACCGCGACGTAAATTGAGGTGCAGAATAACAAATCAAAATAAATCAAACATTTAAATCAACATTTCTGCCTCAGTGATATCAAAATATGTTTTCTTCAAAATAGTTGAGATACTTTGGGAGGAAAAATCATCTTGATTCCAAGTCCAGTTGATCAGAATGTACTAGCAATCTGACACAAGATCCATGTACTGCAGGATATAAGAGTACTGCGCCTTTAAGACATTTGTGAAGTGTGATTGTGGAAGCACTGTCACGTGACCAACACTGGCATCAAGTCAATGCGTTATTTATAAACTTTCAGGGACTTTGGAACTAAATATAGACCTACTTGTGAAACAAAGCCAGGCGCTGACATTCCCAGTTTGCAACATTTTCACCGCGCAGTCAGCATGCACTTGCGTTGCATCTGGAGATGGTGGGCACACATGTGTTTCCTATAAAAATGAAATGTTTGTGGGTTTGTCACAGAGATGATTTCATTCTTTGGATTCCAAAGAAAAGAGAAGAACATGACAACAGTGCTTGTTATGCTACATTACTGAATGATGCAAGTGTTACAGTTGATATACTGTATGTGAAGTATATATTTTTTAAATCATACTGTACCCCAGAAATATCCAAACTTTTTCCACCGACGGCTGCATACAAACAGACACTTTGATATGTATTTTATTTTTTGTAAAACAAGTTACACAGCATATAGCTGTTACACTATTCAACCACCCGTGAATAGTGAAAAAACGCAAGTAATTGAGAAGCTCATAAAAGTGGTGCTGCATTTAGGCGCCACTGTACGCTACACTGGCTCGCTCCTCCCCGTCCAAACCCTCCTGCTAGCTTGATGTTGACATTCTCCTCTTATTTGGGATCAACATTTGCAAGAAAAGGAACTGGTGGAATTATTAGATTAGATTCAGCGCCAATAATCCTCCCTTTTAAGCCTTAAATATGCCTCAAAAACGTATTAAACACATTTTAAATTATCCAAAATATGTAGGCACTCGCCACCAGGGTTGGAATATATGGCCTTAAATCCATCCCATAATATATATTACAGCCTCTTGCAATAACAATCACGATATATTCTTAAGCATATAGATTATAATAGAATCATTTCAAAAGAGGTTGCTCCTCCTTTAGCTGCTGACGTATGACCCTACAATACTTATAGATACAATTAGGGATGTCACGGTATAAAAGTTACTTATGATGGTTATAGTGACCAAAATTATCACAGTTATTATTATCATGGTATTTCTAAATGGTCTAAAAAATTTAAAAACGTACTTATTCTGAAATCTTTTAGCCAGGTTTTACTTTTAAAAAACACAAACAACAAATTCAAAAATAAATGTGAAAATTGTGCAAGATGGTATCTTACGAAGAGCATAAGAGATAAACACTCATAACAAATGTACGAATTTTGCACCTGGTGGCCATAAGACGTAACTGCACTTTTTGTCCGTAAATATAAAAGCAGTGTTCATGTATGAGATCTAGTCTTATAAATAGGGCTACACAATTATGGCCAAAATAATAATCAAGATTATTTTGATCAATATTGAAATCACGATTCTTAATTACGATTATTCATTATGTTATGTAAAACAGTGTTGGAATGGGGCGTGAATACGACGCCATCATGTAATTTGTAATGTCTAATAAAAAGGCTATAGATAAAGGTTACATATTTTAAGACAAATATTTGTGTTTTTGTTCATCAATTTTATCAACGTGTCAGTTTTTTCTCATTACATGATGCCTTTATCTCTATTTTTACATTTCGATAGAGTGAAAGGTTGTTGTTTTATTAGTTAGGTACATTTACATGCCCTGAATGTATTTATTGGGACAGATCCATTACGAGTTTGGGCAGAAATATGTCTAATAGGAATGAAGTATACACCATTAAACATTAACAAAATGCTATGTCACTTCAATGTTTTTTTTAAAGTAATACATATGTCAAATGAAAAAAAAAAGTCATGTAAAAAACATGGTGTCTACTTTTTGATATCAATATAAAGCACAAAGCAGTTTGGCTAATGAAGATAAAGTCAAATAAACACGCTTTGTACTTCTCTAACAACACCATGTGGTGCAGTGCAACAGTTCGACCAAGAAAAATAAACAAGAGTGATACCTCAAACATGTAATACACAATTTTTGTGCCTCATTGACAACTCAGCGTGTTGCCACTTCACAGCATGCATTCAATTCGATGAGATGACAAAACATTTTAGTTAATGTTGATGTTATTGGAACACTGACAAAGTTAGCAGTTAAATAAAGGACGTGAAACCATCACAGTAAACAAACGGCAAGACTTTATAAACAACTTGTGGTTTTCTACATATCGCCTGCTGCATGGTAACTTTCAGTCACGGCAGCTGAGTGAAGGACGCTACGTCGAAAAAATGAAAGCAAAATCAAATATTTTTTCTCCACCGCTGTATACTTTTTGTGTGGCACAAATGCTTCTGTGTCCAATATTGTCCACGCTTGTCGCCATCTAGCAGCAGTGCGCTCTTAAAGTCTTAAGTCACGCCGAGACTCCACGGAAGTGAAGCGAGTGAAATGGCGTAAAACGAAGCGAAACCACTTTTACTCAAAGGGAAAATCTCCGGAGGGAGGTCTGTGTAGTTGCAGTCATGTTTTTGGCAGCCAAACAGCGCTAATGCGCATGGAAGTAAGCAATGTTGTCTTAAATTAACTAATAAATGATGGTTTCTCTGTTATTAAAAATTCAAACGGTATTACTAACCGTCTGGAATTTTACCGCAGTTTATCATTATACCGTTTACCGTTACAGCCCTTGATACAGTACATTTATATAATAGATATGTATAATAATGTCACCCTCTGTAGAGTAAATAATAAAAAAATCCCACAATGTAGGATTATTTGAGACCTTCAATTAGTTTATTTATAAAAGGTAAAACTGCATTATAAACTACTCTATACATGGCCTGTAATAATGTTTTACAGTAGCAGATGGTCCCAAGTATGACTGCACAATAAACGTAAACGTAAAATAAAATTCTCTATTTTTCAAATTGTAATTTTAACGTTTGGGCTGCGGCTATTGAACTGCAGCAACACTGCTACTTTGCAGGAACACTCTTGCGTCACTTAAAATAACCTTACGGCAAGAATATGGATGTGAACAATGTCGCAACACTGGAAGCTAAACCAAAATAATCGGAAGACGAATTGGTGCCAAAAAGAGAAAATAGGAACTCCTTTGTTTGGAATAAATAGTCAGACATGGACTATACAACGATAGTCTAATCTGCAAAACAACTAGCAACTTGAACACGTCTATTCTTTTCGATCCCACGTAGACACACAACATAAAGAATAGTCCACAGACAAAGGACAAAAGACAACCAAAATTAACATTCATTTTGTGTGTGTTATATATATATGTATATATTTCTTTTTTTAAATAGTCTATATAGCTGTAACAATAAACAGTATTATTTATAACTGCTGTGAAATTTTCGATGGTTAGTATTACCGTTTTAAATTACAATTATTTACCTGCTAACATGAAAGCAAGAGACATTAACATATTTCCCCATTAAAAAACAACACACCACAATCTAAACTTATATAAACGCATTGCTGTCTGAGCGACTAAGTTATTCAGTTGTGTACATTGCATTTAGAAGCTGTGCTCTCTTTAGAACAGATCGTTCTATAGTCAAAGGATTACGAGACAATGGTGATTTTATATTGCGTTCAAGTACCGCTGAACAGAATAGGATGCCACAACGCCCACCAGAAAAAATAAAACAAATTTTATTTGTTATGCACTTTTCATTTTAAAAAATCTTAAAGTGCTACAGTAAAAAACAATATTTAAAACAATAAAAGCTTCACCATCAAAATACTAAAACTAAGACACGATCTGTGAAGCATAAAAAACACAAAACATGCAAAATACTGGGTTTTCTATTTATTTTAGTTTAGGTCAAATACTTCATTGTGTGAATAATAAGTACTTTCTAAGGATATTCAACAATACCATGATAATGATGACTGTGATCATTTTGGTCACAATAACCGCAATTTTTTTTATATCCCTAACCATGATACTGTAAATATCGTTATCGGGATATAAAAATACCTATATCAGGATATCTAATCCATCACATTTTTCTAATTGTGTACAATAGTATACATCACTGTACTCTTCACCATTATTTCAATGTCCAGGCAAAAGCTTCAGTGTTTCATGCCTACACAAAAACATTACTGTTTTATAACAATTACTCAATGTAATTATGAATCTGGAATGTCCAATTTTAAGATGGAGAGAGCAAAAAGTTAGGAAGTGTATTTATTGCCATTCAATCCACATTTGCACACCATAGAATGAAACAGTTACTTCTGGCACAGTGTGAGCAAGCAATAAAAGACAAGATAAAGGATAAAAAAACGACAGAAGGCAACCTTAACGTTCACAAAAAGAGGCAAGTGCAGGTGCAAGATTTGGCAAAACGATGTCAGCGGTGCAACATAACAAGGCAATATTCAAGTCATCTGGTGAAAATGTTACTAGCGCTATCGCACATAATTGTTTTTTTCTAAAGTCATGCAGCCCTGTCCTGAGCAACATCAAATAAGCTACTGTATGTACGTACGATCATTCTCTTTAAAATATGATCATTTTAAACTTGTGGTACGATAATCTGTCACTTGTCATTTCACGAGCCTGCTCAGCGTAGATACTTTGTGTAGTTGTTGTACTATTCTCTCTCTAGAGCAGTGGTTCTTAACCTGGGTTCGATCGAACCCTAGAGGTTCGGTGAGTCGGCCTCAGGGGTTCGGCGGAGGTCAAAACACACCCGACTCATCGTGTAAATACAAACTTCTCCCTATCGGCGTATTACAGATATGGCAACAGCAGAAGTCAGACTGATTTGCAGGTTTGTAATTTGTTGTGAGTTTATGCACTGTGTTGGTTTTGTTGTTTGGACAAGGTGATGTTCATGCACGGTTCATTTTGTGCACCAGTAAAAAAAATATGTTAACACTTTAGTATGGTGAACATATTCACCATTAATTAGTTGCTTATTAACATGCAAATTAGTAACATATTGGCTCTTAACTAGTCATTATTAAGTACTTATTAATGCCTTATTCGGCATGGCCTTATTATAACCCTAACCCTCTAACCCTGGCCCTAACCCTAACCAAATAACTCTAAATTAAGTCTTTGTTACTTAGAATATGTTCCCCTAGTGTCCAAAAAACTCTAAATTAAGTCTTTGTTACTTAGAATATGTTCCCTATACTAAAGTGTTACCAAAAACATATAACTTTACCTTGAATTTGAAAAAAAATAAAAATTTATTTTTCACTAAAGAAGGGTTCGGTGAATGCGCATATGAAACTGGTGGGGTTCGGTACCTCCAACAAGGTTAAGAAGCACTGCTCTAGAGTCTAGAAGCTTGTCAATCAACTTGCTAATTTCCTGTTCAGACCTGGTTACTGTCCGCTGTAACACAGTTCCAGCTACATCGACTTGAAGAAGAAAATGATCCCCGTGGAGCCCATCAACATCCAGGGCCGGGAGGTGGCAGTAGTGGAGCATTTTAAGTACCTGGGAGTCCCCTTGAACAGCAGACTGGACTGGAAGGACAACAGCAAAACTGTATACAAGAAGGGCATGAGCAGACTCTTTTTCCTAAGGAAGCTTAGGTCCTTTAATGTGTGTAACAAGTTGTTGGAGATGTTTTTTCAGTCTGTTGTGGCCAGTGCCCTGTACTTTGCAGTGGTTTGTTGGGGAGCAGCAGCAGCAAAAGGGACTTAAACCGGATTGACAAAGTGATCCGGAATGCCGGCCAAACTATTGGCAAGCAGTTGGAGGCGTTTGTGTCAGTGAGGGACAGGAGGACACTGGACAAACTGCTGGTCATCATGGACAATCCTGCCCACTCACTCCACCAGACAATTAAGGGACAGCTGAGCTCATACTCCAACATGCTCCTTCAGCTTCGTTCCCACAGTGTTCGATTCAAGAACTCCTTCATTTCGCCATACAGCAATAGATTATATCTGTCTATCACCTGACCGCTTCGATGTTAGCTACCTCTCTTTGTTTATAATGTATATTTTCTGCTGGATCTATTCTCTTTTTTATGCTGCCCTTTTTTTGCTGCAGCTGTTACATATACTGTAATATTGTACATGGTAATTGGGATTTGTTATATATTGTATATATTATATAAAAATGTAATATAATAAAATAATGTAATATATCTGTATTTATATTATATACTGTACATATATGTAAATATTACATAAATGTTATATTTTATATTGCTACTATGATAAATGTTTAGTCTACTTTATACCTGCATTATCCTTTCCAACCTTACCCTTTCCATCCTCTGTAACTGAGCTACTGTGTGGAAAAATTTCCCTTGTGGACCAATAATGTTTGTCTAAGTCTAAGTCTACACTTCTGCTGGGGTGTACTGTGCATTTATTCTGTTGTTTTGCTATTTTACATTCAAGCTAGCTTAGTGGTCAGCATGGCTTCTTGTCTCATATTGCTCTCTTGCTCGGTGTAATGCATGTTTAGCTATTCCTCCGGTCCTCCAGTGATAATGCTACTTGGAAAAAAATGTGGTTTATTTGCCACTATGGAGAGGAAGAAAAATCCGCTCGCCCAATAGATGGACAAACTTTAGCTTCACTCGCTAGCCCTCACTCAGGACACCACATTGCATTGCAGACGTGTTGTAGTCTGTATCAGCTTATCACTCTCGATGTGTCAAAATGCATTGTCACGATAGGTCATTCGAATTAAAATATCTATGGTAGACCAAATGTATATAATTTAATATATATATATATATATATATATATATATATATATATATATATATATATATATATATATATATATATATATATATATATAATCTAACACTACTCACCACCAATGATAATACACAACATAAGCATAAACACTTTTGTTTTTGCTCCCTTTTGAGAACCTAAAGACGTAGCATTGTAGATATGTGCGTTAGTGAGCACTTCTCCTATTCTAAGATAATCCATCCACCTCACAGCTGCGGTATATCAAGATGCTCATTAGACAACAATATTATTAAACAGATGTGCCTTAGGCTGGCCACTACAAGATGTGCAGTTTTACCACACAGCAAAATGCCACAGATGTTGCAAGTGCTGAGGGGGAGTACAATAGGCATGCTGACGGCAGGAATGTCCACCAAAGCTGTCTCCAAAGGCGCTTCAGAGAAGTCGGCAGAACATCCAACCGCAGACTACATGTAATTGACCCAACCTAAGAACTCAACATCCAGCATCTTCACCTCCAAGATGGTCTGAGACCAGTAGTCAATGTCATCTAGACAGCTGCTGCAATAATTACTTTGTATCTCAGAGAAGTTCCTCCGCGTGCTTGGCATCCTCATTAGGGTCTGGAGGAGTGGTCCGTACTGTTGGTGGGGCTATGGTAGGGGCAGACTTATGTTATGTAGCACAAACACACGTGCATTTTATTGCTGGCCTTGTGAGATCCTGTGACGTGATCCTGAGGCCCATTGTTGTGCCATTCATTAACAACCATGACCTCATGTTGCAGCATTTCAATGCACAACCCCAAGGATTTTGACACAATTCCTAGAAGCTGAAAACATGCCAGTTCATGCTTGCATGATCAGCACATGTGACAATCATTGGTGCTTTAACTTTAACATGTTTGGGATGCTCTGGATTGGACAGGGTGTTCTACATCCGGCAACTTTACACAGCCATTGAAGAGGAGTGGAGCTACCTAATCAACTCAATGCCAAGAAGGTGCGTTGCACTGCATGAGGCAAATGGTTGTCACACCAGATACTAAGAATGAATGATTATGGCAAAAATAATAATCACGATTATCTTGATTGATATTGAAATCACGATTAATAACATAGTTATTCATTAATTTGAAAACATGAGTATTGCTTATGGCACCAAAACTCAACATGAAATATAATTTTAAAAACAACCAACAACAAATACCGTATTTCCTTGAATTGGCGCCGGGAATATAGTATTCGCCTGCCTAGAATTACAGCCGGGTCAAACTCGTTTCGCAAAATAATTAGCGCATGCTTGGCACTTCCGCCGGGTCAAATATGAGTCATTAAATGACTCCCGCCTCCAGGTGGTAGAGGGCGCTAGTGATCCTTCTTGCGACTACCAGTACTGCAGGAGACAGGTACTGCAGAAGAAGACAACAAGCAGCAAGCATGCAGCAATTGTTTGCTTGCACTTTTAACATGGAGGATTACATATCTAAAATAAAACCGTTTTCTAAACTGGACTTTCAATCGAAGCAGGAGGTAATAATTAAAGGAATACCTCCAGAGACTTTTAAAATTGAAGAAAGATGAGAAAGACTGCCTTTGATCAGAAGCAGCTGCACATGGACCCATCTACAAGTAAAGGTAAGATCATAATAACGTTTTTTTTATTAAATGTGTTTTTAATGATAAGGTATGCGCCGGAGTGAGAAGAGGTTTTAAAATAATTAGAGCATGCTTGCTCATTCCGCATGGTTTTGGTAACCGCAGGAGTGAGAAGAGGTTTTAAATTAATTAGCGCCCCTGCGGCTATTCAAGGAAATACGGTACACAATAACAAGTAAGATAATAATATTTGTAACAACAATAAATTAAAAACAATATCAACATGAAAAGACAAAATTATTTTTTTTGTAAAAAAAAATATATATATATTTATATATATGTACAGTACAGGCCAAAAATGTATTCAAGAGGTAGTCACCTGAAATGGTTTTAACTTCAAAGGTGTGCTTGAAGCTCATCGAGAGAATGCCAAGAGTGTGCAAAGCAGTAATCAGAGCAAATGGTGGCTATTTTGAAGAAACTAGAATATAAAACATGTTTTCAGTTACCGTATTTTTCGGAGTATAAGGAGCTCCGGAGTATAAGTCGCACCGGCCGAAAATGCATAATAAAGAAGGAAAAAAACACATATAAGTCGCAATGGAGTATAAGTCGCATTTTTTGAGGAAATTTATTTGATAAAACCCAACACCAAGAATAGACATTTGAAAGGCAATTCAAAATAAATAAAGAATAGTGAACAACAGGCTGAATAAGTGTACGTTATATGAGGCATAAATAACCAACTGAGAACGTGCCTGGTATGTTAACGTAACATATTATGGTAAGAGTCATTCAAATAACTATAACATGTAGAACATGCTATACGTTTACCAAACAATCTGTCACTCCTAATCGCTAAATCCCATGAAATCTTATACGTCTAGTCTCTTACGTGAATGAGCTAAATAATATTATTTGATATTTTACGGTAACGTGTTAGTAATTTCACACATAAGTCACTCCTGAGTATAAGTCGCAGCCCCGGCCAAACTATGAAAAAAACTGCGACTTGTAGTCCGAAAAATACGGTATATCACTTTTTTTGTTTAGTACATAACTCCACATGTGTTCATTCATAGTTTTTATGCCTTCAGCGACAATCTACAATGTAAATAGTCATGAAAATAAAGAAAACACATTGAACGAGGAGAAGGTGTGTCCAAACTTTTGGCCTGTACTGTATATAGTTTTTACCTCTTACACTTATTTTGCCACTATAGAGTGTGTACTTTTGTGTCACAAATAAAATGATCGTTAATTAAATGCAAAAATATTCACATTTATTGGTGCAATACATTTTTGGATACTTTTGACTAATATTTTAAATCAAAGCATAATCATTTTTTGAGTTTTGAGTTGAGTTTGAGTTTATTTCGAACATGCAAGCATACAACATGATACATCACAATTTCCAGTTTCTCTTTTCAACATGTTCGAAAAGGAGTAGGAAGAAGCAGAGTTTATTTAATCCTACCCCTTTTCTTTTACATAACAGTTGCTAAAACTTTTGTTTACTTCCTGTTCTCAATTTATTCACAATATACTCCATAAGTAATCACAATAAAAATAAATAAATAAATAATAATTGGTGAAGTAAGTCATATTACATATAATGAGATAAGTAAGATTATTTTGAGAATGAAAGAATGAAAAAATGAAAGAATGGATGGATGGAATAAATCCAGAATGTTTATCATGGTTCTTCTTCTTTGTTCTTTGTAAACACTTTAAGTTTGAAGAGTTTCTTGAAGTGAATCATATTAGTACATTGTTTGATTGCTTTGCTTAATCCATTCCATAATGTAATTCCACATACTGATATACTGAAGGTTTTAAGTGTTGTACGTGCATACAGATGTTTTAAATTACATTTTTCTCTGAGATTATTTTGTAAATGTATCAATAATAGCTTTAGGTACATTATGCTTGTGTAAGGTACTTTTTTGAAACCTTTATTTTCTTATAGTGAGCATGTTGGCTGTTGTTCTGAGCTTGACAAGTGTGCGCATGACTTAAGACTGTTTAAAAAAAAAAGACAGCCTCTCAAGTTGTGACTGCTGTCCTGTTTGTACATTTATCTTACGACGACGATGTCTTTCACAACAACATAAGCAGATGAGATGTGTTGTGGGTGTATGGATTGTTCTTGTTAGCTTTAGCTGCGTAGTTTAATCTTTGTGTCGTTGGGCAAGACACTTTTACCCACCTTGCCACCCACACTAGTTTAAATGTAGTTTAAAGATGTAGATAATGGGGTTTCATATATATATATATATATATATATATATATATATATATATATATATATATATATATATATATATATATATATATATATATATATATATATATATATATATATATATATATATATATATATTAAGGCTGCAGCTAACGATTATTTTTCTATCTTTTAATCTATAGATTATTTTTTTCGATTAATCGGTTAATCTATAGATTATTTTTTTAGATTCATCTATAGATTATTTTTCCTTTTACCGATTATTTTTTATTTTATTTTATTTAAAATGAAGATGAAAAAATAAAAGTAGGCCAGTTTTTTCAAAAGGCATGGCTTTTATTTACAAAAAAAAAAGTATGGCCACTCAGTCAACATTGACAACAACATGACAAAATATTCTGTAACAATGTAAACATTTAAAACTTTTAACATTTAACAAAATTAAAAGTAGCTTATTTGCTTTTTAATGTGCAAATATAAAAGTAAACATCCAGTGCAAATCTTAATATTCTGCAATAGTATAAGCATTTCAAAAGTAAAAGTATTGCTTATTTTGCTTTAAAATGTGCAAAAATAAAGATAAACATCCAATACAAAAAAGTGCGAAATGAAATATTCTGGAGCACTATAAACATTAAGTATTGTTTTAAAATGTGCAAAATAAACATCCAGTCCAACACAGTACACAATAACCAATTCTACTCATTCCAGTGAGTGACTAACAGTTGTAATGAAGAAAGGTTAGCATGTCTACTTGCTTGGCTTCTTTTCTTGTTTACAATATTCCCAGCAGCTGAAAATAGGCGCTCAGAAGGGGTCGATGTGGCTGGAACTGAGAGGTAATTAGCCTTCACCTCAAACCAGGACTGCGAGCGAGCTGAGCTGCAGTTTAAGTTTCTAGTAGGTCAACGGGCTCATAGTGATGTTACTAGTAGTTGACTGGGAGGTGTTTATTATCATTTGGGGAGAGTCCGCTGCCTGATGCTCACCTGCTAAACACCTATCTGCTCGACGCTGAAGCGCTGACTACATGCGCTATGAATACGCACTGCTGATTGGCTGATAATGCTTTGTGTGTACCAATCAGATGGTTGTGTGGGTGGGACAATGCTGCGTGTGTACCAATCAGATGGTTGTATGGGTGGGACAATGCTGCGTGCTGAGACAGAGGCAGAGGAGCAAAGCAACTTGTTAAGACTTTAGCAGCTAAAGTTAGCTTTAGCTTAGAAACTCGTTCGGTACACCCCCGTGCCGAACCGAAAGCCCCGTACCGAAACGGTTCAATACAAAACACATACCGTTACACCCCTAGCAGATACAAATGACACATTCATGTTTTTGTGTAATGATGACAACGTATGCTAACGCGGACGATTGACTAGTTGATGGTTGATGGTTTTCTTTTCAAATGTTCGTTCATAGCCATTGTGCTGCTATGATAGGCCATTTCCGCTCGACACAGTGTACATACAACAACATTATTAGGCTGTGTATTGAAATACTCCCACACTTTTGACCACTTTTGGCGTGCGTTTTTCCCCTCGCTCGCACAGTCTGCTTTGCGCTCCGCCATGACGGTAGTGTGACGTAAATATGCGACGCGTCGACGCACAAAAACGGCGTCGACGTATTTACGTAACCGATGACGTTGACTACGTTGACGCGTCGTTTCAGCCTTAATATATATATATATACTTCACTTCACTTATGCAATAATCAAGCTATCTAATCAGCACCGATGAGGTGGATGGATTATCTCAGTAAAGGACAAGTGCTCACTAAGATAGACTCTTGTCACGCCATTGCATAGTGCATGTATGCTGTTAAAGGCCTACTGAAACCCACTACTACCGACCACGCAGTCTGATAGTTTATATATCAATGATGAAATCTTAACATTATAACACATGCCAATACGGCCGGGTTAACTTATAAAGTGACATTTTAAATTTGCCGCTAAACTTCCGGTTCGAAACGCCTCTGAGGATGACGTATGCGCGTGACGTAGCCCGGCGAACACGGGTATGCCTTCCACATTGAAGCCAATACGAAAAAGCTCTGTTTTCATTTCATAATTCCACAGTATTCTGGACATCTGTGTTCGTGAATCTGTTGCAATCATGTTCATTGCATTATGGAGAAGGAAGCTGAGCAAGCAAAGAAGAAAGTTGTCGGTGCGAAATGGACGTATTTTTCGAACGTAGTCAGCAACAACAGTACACAGCCGGCGCTTCTTTGTTTACATTCCCGAAAGATGCAGTCAAGATGGAAGAACTCGGATAACAGAGACTCTAACCAGGAGGACTTTTGACTTCGATACACAGACGCCTGTAGAGAACTGGGACAACACAGACTCTTACCAGGATTACTTTGATTTGGATGACAAAGACGCAGACGTGCTACTGTGAGTATGCAGCTTTGGCTTCTAAACATTTGATCGCTTGACCGTATGTGCGCAACTTTTTTTTGCGTATGTACGTAACTTTTTTTAAATATATAAGCTTTATGAACCTTGGGTTAGGTGAACGGTCTTTTGGGCTGAGTGATTGTGTGTGTTGATCAGGTGTTTGAATTGTATTGGCGTGTTCTATGGAGCTAGGAGCTAGCATAGGAGCTAGGAGCTAGCATAACAAACACGCAGGTGTTTTTATGCAGGATTAATTTGTGGCATATTAAATATAAGCCTGGTTGTGTTGTGGCTAATAGAGTATATATATATGTCTTGTGTTTATTTACTGTTGTAGTCATTCCCAGCTGAATATCAGGTACCGTGAGTATGCAGCCTTGGCTGCTAAACATTTGATAGCTTGACCGTATGTGCGCGTCACGTACGTAACTTTTTAGAAATATATAAGCTTTATGAACCTTGGGTTAGGTGAACGGTCTTTTGGGCTGAGTGATTGTGTGTGTTGATCAGGTGTTTGAATTGTATTGGCGTGTTCTATGGAGCTAGGAGCTAGCAGAGGAGCTAGGAGCTAGCGTAACAAACACGCAGGTGTTTTTATGCAGGATTAATTTGTGGCATATTAAATATAAGCCTGGTTGTGTTGTGGCTAATAGAGTATATATATGTCTTGTGTTTATTTACTGTTGTAGTCATTCCCAGCTGAATATCAGGTACCGTGAGTATGCAGCCTTGGCTGCTAAACATTTGATAGCTTGACCGTATATGCGCGTCACGTACGTAACTTTTTAAAAATATATAAGCTTTATGAACCTTGGGTTAGGTGAACGGTCTTTTGGGCTGAGTGATTGTGTGTGTTGATCAGGTGTTTGAATTGTATTGGCGTGTTCTATGGAGCTAGGAGCTAGCAGAGGAGCTAGGAGCTAGCGTAACAAACACACAGGTGTTTTTATGCAGGATTAATTTGTGGCATATTAAATATAAGCCTGGTTGTGTTGTGGCTAATAGAGTATATATATTTCTTGTGTTTATTTACTGTTGTAGTCATTCCCAGCTGAATATCAGGTCACCCCCGGCTCTCACAGCATCTTCCCTATCTGAATAGCTTCAACGCCCCACTAGTCCTTCACTTGCACTTTACTCATCCACAAATCTTTCATCCTCGCTCAAATTAATGGGGAAATTGTCGCTTTCTCGGTCCGAATCTCTCTCACTTCATGCGGCCATCATTGTAAACAATAGGGAACTTTGCGTATATGTTCAATTGACTACGTCACGCTACTTCCGGTAGGGGCAAGCCTTTTTTTTATCAGATACCAAAAGTTGCAATCTTTATTGTCGTTGTTCTATACTAAATCCTTTCAGCAAAAATATGGCAATATCGCGAAATGATCAAGTATGACACATAGAATAGATCTGCTATCCCCGTTTAAATTAAAAAAATTCATTTCAGTAGGCCTTTAAATGTTGTACATTTTGTTTCATTATCACATTTTTATAAATTATTACTGACTTAGGGTGAATGAGATGTGTTTTTTTTGCTTAAAAAACAAACAAACAAAAAAACGTGTCTATCTTCAGTGAGAAAAGCACAAATGGGTGTTGTTGTTTTTTCACCAAAAATCTGCAAAAAAAAAAACAAATACGATCGCGGGTAATTGCTAGCATGACAAGCTAACTGTCGCTAACATAAGGTAATATGATTATGACTGGGCTCCACATTACACGCAGGCCTTATACCAGGGCAGCTGATAACAAAGGAGAACATGGTAATTTTGCTTTAACAGGATAAAAAGTGGCCAATTTGATAATAAGGGGGTTGATGTTGGTATCAGCAAAATCCATACATACATTTCTCCCTGTCTTCATCATAAAGTTCACCAACAAAAAAATAATGTGGCATTTCCGAGACAGTGAAGGCAGCTGAAAGGAACAAATAAATGTTGACGTCTTCGACTATGTTTACACTGCAGGCCAAAGTGCCTCAAATCTGATTTTTTCAAAATCTGATTTTTTTCTAGCTGATTGTTTACACTGCAAGTAAAATGTGATCTTTATCAGACTCCAGTGTAAATACGCACAGGCCCCAATGTGGCTCAAATGTCATTTACATGCGCAGTTCGATAAAGTGTAAACAAAAGAGGTTGACCGGAAGTTGATCTGTTGAAATGAGCTACCTCTCGTAGATGAAGAGTTGACTCATCACTAGCGCTAAAAGTAAGTGATTATTTTATTATATATTTAATTTGATATCTAAATCGGCGCTTCGAAACATAAGGTATCATTTTTTGACGCAGCAGCAGCATAAATCGATAGACACCACCGATACATGTTTTCGATAAAGCGGCTCATTTTGACAGAACACCGAATTCCGGAAATGAGGAAGTCGCTAATACGCAAGAAAACATGGACACGACAGAACGGCGGGTTAGTGGGTTTGTGCCATGGCTCTTGAGTAGAGGAAGTAGGCAGATGATGGAAAACAACTGCAGGAGGAGGAAGAAGAGAACTGCAAAAAGGAAAGTGATCGTGCTGCGCACACAAATAACGTAGCTCGGCCAAAGATGTGGCATTGAGGACACATTGCCATTCAAACCGCAGTCACATTAGAAAAGATTACATTCAACACTGCAAAAACTGAAATCTAAGTAAGATTGAATATCTCAAATAAAGGTGATATTTGCTTATTTTCTGTCTGATAAGATAATTCTTCTCACTAAGCAGATTTATGTTAGAGTGTTTTACTTGTTTTAAGGGTTTTGGTCCTAAATGATGTCAGTAAGATATTACAGCTCGTTGCTGAGATTTGATGACCTATATTGAGTAGGGCTGCAACAACTAATCGATTAAATCGATTAAAATCGATTATAAAAATAGTTTGCAATTAATTTAGTCATTGATTGGTTGGATCTATGCTATGCGCATGCCCAGAGGCAGTTTTGTTTTATTTATTTTTATTTTATTTTTAATTTTTTTATAAACCTTTATTTATAAACTGCAACATGTACAAACAGCTGAGAAACAAAAATCTAAATAAGTATGGTGCCAGTATGCTGGGTTTTTTTTCCAATAAAATACTGGAAAGGATAGAAATGTAGTTTGTCTCTTTTATCCGATTATTAATCGATTAATCGAAGTAATAATTGACAGATTAATCGATTATCAAATGAATCGTTAGTTTCAGCCCTAATATTGAGTAAAACATGCTTGAAACTAGAATATCAACTGTTGCAAAGCTGTGTCATCAACACTCACAAGTATAAAACTACTTTTTTAAAGTAATAATTTCTTATTTCAAGCATGAAAAAAAAAAAAGACTTTGACACAATTTTGTCTCATAATTAAAACGGATGACAGCCAGATGGACTTTGCTGTTTTATTTTCAATGAAACAATAGAAAATACGTACTCCTACAGTAGTACAGTTGGCACAGTACAGCAAACTGACAGTTAATATTTAAACATTTAACATGTGACATTTCAAACAATTTTGAACAGAAATAGTTCATGCACATTCAGATGAATTCATCAAAATGACAATTAAAAAATTTTTGGCCGGGAGCCGGGCTGTATATATGCGCACTAATTGACTAATTAGCACTTGGCGCGATGATGTCATGTTATCGATGGAAAAATGCATTTTTAGACCATATGATTTGCCTGAGCGGCTAGGAGACCCCGAGAGTAACAAGCGGTTGCCTTGCTGCCTTTCCATTAAGAACAATAAATTAGTTTTTAGTATAAGTTTGCTGGTTTCAAGAAATGTAATGCCGAGCGCATATCATTATGTCAAGATAATGGCACTAGCATTTACTTAATTTAAGAATATTTTTCAACATATTGAGAAAAAAGGTCTCTTTTTTTTTTCTATCAAGAAAAATGCACTTGTTATTAGTGGGAATATACTTATTTTAAGGTAATTTTGGGTTCATTGAGGTTAGCTAATTTTACTTGTTTTGGAAAGTCTTGACAAGCCAAATGTTCTTGTTCTATTGGCAGATAATTTTGCTTAATTCAAGTAAAATACCCCTAATTTTTGTATTTTTTGTTCTTGTTTTTGAACACTGACTTTTTGCAGTGAAATCATATTCTGGGTACCTCCTGATGACTAGGTTTCTGCTGCAGGCCAAAGTGGCCAATATCTGAATTGTTTTTAATCAGATTTTTTCCAGCTGACTAATTACACCGCAAGTGGTTGTGATCTTTATCGGACTCCAGTACAAACGGTGCACAGGCCCTAATGTGGCCCCTAAGTGACCTCGACATCACTTGCATGCACAGTTCGATAAAACGAAAACAAAGGAAGTTGACCGGACTCCGTTAATGAACAAGGAATCCACTACAAAATAAAATAAAAGTCGCCACTATAGATATGGTCGCCACACCTTAAAAATGAGTGTTTTTTACATGAGAATAAATGAAAGAAAAATAAAATGTATGAATGGATGTAAATAGTATATAATATTTGGGGGGGTTCATTGTATAGATATTATTTTTACGTCCTTGGCTGACCTTCTGCTTCAATATGGTGCAGGCTAGCAGTGCTTTGCCAAATAGCCTACACACTCAGCCATGTTTCTGATCATTTATTTCTTTGATTCACTGAATATCATCCACTGTCCTTCACGCTCACTTTCTCTCTTCTTTTAGTTTTGAAAAACAAAGTTATGTCGATCTCTAGCTTTAACGCTAGCAAGTAAGACCGCGGGCCTCATGTAACAAGCCTGCGTACACACAAAACCTGTCGTACGCCCTTTTTCACCTAAAAGTTGAGATGTAAACTGCAAAAAGTCATTGTTCAAAAACAAGGAAAAAACATACAAAAATTAGTGGTATTTTACTTGAACTAAGGAAAATTATCTGCCAATAGAACAAGAAAATTTGGCCTGTCAAGACTTTCCAAAACAAGTAAAATTAGCTAACCTCAATGAACCCAAAAATACCTTAAAATAAGTATATTCTCACTAATAACAAGTGCACTTTTCTTGGTAGAAAAAAAAATTAGACCTTTTTGCTCAATATGTTGAAAAACTTTCTTAAATTAAGTAAATGCTAGTGCCATTATCTTGACATAATGATATGCGCTCGGCATTACATTTCTTGAAACCAGCAAACTTATACTAAAAACTAATTTATTGTTCTTAATGGAAAGGCAACAAGGCAACCGCTTGTTACTCTCGGGGTCTACTAGCCGCTCAGGCAAATCATATGGTCTAAAAATGCATTTTTCCCTTGATAACATGACATCATCGCGTCAAGTGCTTGCTCTTTCAGTCAATTAGTGCGCATATATACAGCCCGGCCCCCGGCCAAAAAAAATGTCATTGTAATTTTGAAGAATTCATCTAAATGTTCATGAACTATTTATGTTCAAAATTGTTTGAAATGTCACATGTTAAATGTTTAAATATTAACTGTCAGTTTACTGTACTGTGCCAAATGTACTACTATATGAGTACGTGTTTTCTATTGTTTCATTGAAAATAAAACAGCAAAGTCCAATTGGCTGTCATCCGTTTTAATAATGAGACACAATTGTGTCAAAGTCATGATTTTTTTTCCATGCTTGAAATAAGAAATTATTACTTTAAAAAAGTAGTTTTATACTTGTGAGTGTTGATGACACAGCTTTGCAACAGTTGATATTCTAGTTTCAAGCATGTTTTACTCAATATAGGTAATCAAATCTCAGCAACAAGCTGTAATATCTTACTGAGATCATTTAGGACCAAAACACTTAAAACAAGTAAAACACTAACATAAAATCTGCTTAGTGAGAAGAATGATCTTATCAGACATAAAATAAGCAAATATCACCCTTATTTGAGATATTTAATCTTACTTAGATTTCAGTTTTTGCAGTGTATCAAGACTGACGTTGACGTGGAAATGTGCGATGCCTCACACCAACTCCATAGCTTTCATACGTACATTTCTTTAGCGACACAAAGACGTGTTGCTAGGTAACAGTTCACATAAAAACGTACCAACTTTTAATCCTCAAACTGATTGATGTGCCCACCAAAGACGTATGTACAATTACCCAGTTCTCAGTCACATGGCTACTTTAAATATGATTTGCGTATTTATAAGGGGGCGTGGGATCAATTCCAAGGAGATTGCTATATAACAAAGAAAAATGTGTTTGGATTTGTGCGTGCGAACACTTTAATACAGGGATTCTCACACTGTGGAATGTGTACCACTTCGGTACGGATTGGAGGCTCCAGCAAGGGGTAAGCCAAATAATCACTTAAATAAATATTTAAACACAGTGTTACTGCTCAAACTGTGTGTAATGTTACAGTGGCCAAAAATATTATTCAAAATTTCCCCAAAAAGTGCAGTTCCCCTTTAACAATCTACGGTGCATTGATCAGAGAGAGGCGACTTCCTTATGTTGCCTGTATTGACATCCTCAGCTGCTTTTTTCACCACAGAGCTTGTGAAAGTTAATTCTAGATTATAAATCATGCCTCACACCTGGACAGTAAAATGGTGGACATAACCTGAGAAGGTGGTACACCTTGAGAGCCAACTTAGAACCGAAAATGGCAAAAAAAAGACCCGAAAGACGCTTTGTTCCACCCCCCCTATGAGTCCATCCATCCATCCAGCTTCTTCCGCTTATCCGAGGTCGGGTCGCGGGGGCAGCAGCCTAAGCAGGGAAGTCTGCTTCCCTCTCCCCAGCCACTTCGTCCAGCTCTTCCCGGGGGATCCCGAGGCGTTCCCAGGCCAGCCGGGAGAGATAGTCTTCCCAACGTGTCCTGGGTCTTCCCAGTGGCCTCCTACCGGTCGGACGTGCTCGAAACACCTAGGGAGGCGTTCGGGTGGCATCCTGACCAGATGCCTGAACCACCTCATCTGGCTCCTCTCGATGTGGAGGAGCAGCGGCTTTACTTTGAGCTCCTCCCGGATGGCAAAGCTTCTCACCCTATCTCTAAGGGAGAGCCCCACCACCCGGCGGAGGAAACTCATTTCGGCCGCTTGTACCCGTGATCTTGTCCTTTCGGTCATGACCCAAAGCTCATGACCATAGGTGAGGATAGGAACGTAGATCGACCGGTAAATCGAGAGCTTTGCCTTCCGGCTCAACTCCTTCTTCACCACAACAGATTGATACAGCGTCCGCATTACTGAAGACGCCGCACCAGGGGTGCAAATTAACACTCGCCAGTCGCCATTTGCGAGCTATTTTTAGCTTTGGCGAGTAAAATATTTGCCTAACTTGCCACGCTGGCGAGTTGAAAAAGTGAGGTTCACAACAGCAATAATGCAGCGCTTACCGGTACCTAAAGCAACACGGAGATCATTATTTTACCAAGCACATATTTGTTGTGATGTCACGTTCGACGTTCCGTAGACTAGTTGCTAAGAGACGGCAGTTAGCTAGCCTAGTAGTTAGCTTAGAGCGCGCACTACAGGGATATCTCTCAGGCGACAGTCACAGAGTGTACCGGTAACGTTACTCGAGTCTTAATAGCTAACAATCATTCTTCCTAGCCTTAAGCCTATAAATCTTATCGTTATGTGGCGCTTCCTGAAACCCATAGCTAAAAAGGCACGGACGGAGGAGGAGGAGGAGGAGGAGGAGGAGGAGGGGGGTCGCGATGCGAATGCTGCGAAACCCAAACCGACCAGCGCTGGAACTGGGGGGAGAAAGTTTCAGACGAAGTGGCTATACGACGATGCAGGGAAAAAACGCGACTGGCTGACTGTCAAGAACAACATCATGTTTTGCACTGTGTGCACAACTTTTGGAAAGGACAAAAAAAGTCAGGCGAGTCACTTTGTTGTGGGCTGCTCCTCGATGAAAGTTGAAAGTATAATATCACATGAAGGCACTCGCAACCACGACAAAAATATGAAAATAAAGCAAGCCAAGTCTGCCCCACTCCATGAAGCGCCCTCGGTGCAAGTTCTCACTAAACTCTCGGACGTAAACACCCAGAAGATGAAGCTTCTTTTCCGAAATGCGCACGCCATCGCCAAGAAAGGTCGACCCATCACCGACTACGTCTGGCAATGCAGGTAATTGTTAGCTGTGTCCTGTGTTTATATTTACATTACAAATGCCATGGATGTAAAGTGACAGTTTAATGATTGTGGTTACACATCGACAGTGACAGTGTTGATATATAGTTTGATGTCTGGATGTAATGTTACAGTGGCAGGATTGGATAGTTTAATGATAGTGGTAGCAGTGTGCTGCTGATATATTTTCATGCCATGTCTGGGGATTTAAAATTGGTAAATAGCTAATCATATATTGCTTTTGTTATTCCTGCAACGTGGCTGACATTTATGCATTATGCACTAGAAAGTATAGCTGTTTGAGTTCAATTGTTTGAATGTTTTTATACTCTCTTTCTTTTAAGCTTGGATGAGAAAAAGGGGCTGTCCGTGGGCAAAACCTACAGGAACCGCGAGACCGGCAAGCTCTTTGTAAAGTACATTGCCAAGGCAGCAAGTGAACACTTCTACATGGCGGAATACAATGGTAAAGGAAATAGTTTGTTTTGGCATTTGGCGAGTAAAAAATATGGTTGGCGAGTATGTTTTTTCACCTACTAGCCACTTGGCGAGTTGGTCAAAAAGTTAGTTTGCACCCCTGCGCCGCACCGATCCGCCTGTCGATCTCACGATCCACTCTTCCCTCACTCGTGAACAAGACTCCGAGGTACTTGAACTCCTCCACTTGGGGCAAGATCTCCTCACCAACCCTGAGATGGCACTCCACCCTTTTCCGGGCGAGAACAATGGACTCGGACTATGAGTCATTCTAATATATCAACATCCTAACAGTCAGTATCATGGTGAGAGCAGACAGTGTACAGTAAGTGATAATTTTATTACGTTTGATGGCTCTTATGATGTCTGCAGTGAGTAATAAACAGTGTTGTTGTTGAAGGAAATAGCAAAAATTGTGAAATGAATACGCCGCTGCATGCTTAAAATGATCAAAGCATGTAAATATTACATGTTATCATGAATGTGCCTGTTACTACATGACATATATACTTACATCATGTGTGGAAAACCTAAATTGAGGTGTTTGGATGTTTTTTAAGCGCTTTATACGCAGAATTGAGGGACTCCATTGTAAGCTGACTTTTGCTTGAGTTTATTTGCGAGTTAGAATGCATAAAAAAATATCGTATTTTCCCAGACTATAGGGATTATAAGGCGCACTGCAGATGAATGGTCTATTTTTGATCTTTTTTAATATAAAAGGCTTATAGGGTGAATTAAAGGAGTCATATTATTATTATCCATCCATCCATTTTCTACCGCTTATTCCCTTCGGGGTCGCGGGGGGCGCTGGAGCCTATCTCAGCTACAATCGGGCGGAAGGCGGGGTACACCCTGGACAAGTCGCCACCTCATCACAGGGCCAACACAGATAGACAGACACCATTCACATGCACGTTCACACACTAGGGCCAATTTAGTGTTGCCAATCAACCTATCCCCAGGTGCATGTCTTTGGAAGTGGGAGGAAGCCGGAGTACCCGGAGGGAACCTATTATTTTTTTCTAAATTGAAAACCCTTCCTTGTGGTCTACATAACATGTAATAGTGATTCTTTGGTCAAAATGTTGCATGGATTATGTTTTACACACCAACTTTAGGCCGTTTTCCGTCAGTCGCTTCAGGATGTGGCGTTTTGTGGGCGGTCTTATTTACGTGGCTCACCTTCGGCAGCGTCTTCTACCCGTCATCTTTGTTGTAGTGGTGTAGCGTGCAAGGACGGCAGTGGAAGAAGTGTCAATAGATGTTTTAATGACATTCAGACTTTACTTAAACCAACAACGGAGCAGCATCTCCTCATCTGGAAACAACAACACCGAAAAAGTGTTCCGTGAAAAAACGTCCGACCGGAACTCTAATAACTAAAGTTCCTTGGGTGAATAATGTAAACTCACTACACCGGTATGTTTTAGCGCTTTAATGGCGAGTTTACTGACAGATATAAGTAATAACTTTACACTACTTCATATTGGAAATGACAACCACGGAGGATGAATGTCCCATAACAAGAAGATAGAGAAAAAGAAGAAGCTTATCGACTACGTTGTTGCCACGGACTACAAAAGGCGGAAGCACAGAATTTTTCAGGATTTATGCAGATCCCAAATATAGATCAGCAGGTACCAGAAGGTAAGAAAAGTTGCTTTTGCATAATACTGTGAAACAAAACCCCAGATAATATGTCTTACCTTATACACACACCATAATAATACTTGTATGTTTGAAGCACAGTACAATCCATCAAGCGGTACTGCTTCATAGCTTACCAAAGGCGTACTAAAACATTTTGATAGGTTTTTGATCGCCGTGTGTAATGTTCTATATTTTCAATGGAAAATATAAAATGTTGGTGTTGTTTACTAGAGTGCAGCACCCACAAGCGGTAGAAAATGGATGGATGGATGGATATTGCCATAGTGCAGTCTACATGTATCTATTATGTTTGACTGCCATCTACTGGTCACACTTATCATTACACCATGTACCAAATCAAATTGCTTCGAGGTCGGTAAGCAAAACCATAATTATTCCGTACATTAGGCGCACCGGGCTATAAGGCGGACTGCCGAGTTTTGAGAAGAAAAAAAAGGATTTTAAAGGCCTACTGAAACCCACTACTACCGACCAGCAGTCTGATAGTTTATATATCAATGATGAAATCTTAACATTGCAACACATGCCAATATGGCCGGGTTAGATTACTAAAGTGCAATTTTAAATTTCCCGCGAAATATCTGGTGAAAACGTCTCGGTATGATGACGCCTTCTCGTGACGTCACGGATTGTAGAGGACATCTTGGGACAGTATTGTGGCCAGCTATTAAGTCGTCTGTTTTCATCGCAAAATTCCACAGTATTCTGGACATCTGTGTTGGTGAATCTTTTGCAATTTGTCCAATGAACAATGGAGACAGCAAAGAAGAAAGCTGTAGGTGGGAAGCGGTGTATCGCGCAGCCGGCTGCAGCAACACAAACACGTAGCCGGTGTTTCATTGTTTACATTCCCGAAAGATGACAGTCACACTTTACCATTGGCTTGTGGAGAACTGGGACAACAGAGACTCTTACCAGGAGGACTTTGAGTTGGATGCACAGACGCGGTACCGTGAGTATGCAGCTGTGGCTTCCAAACATTTGATCGCTTGCCCGTACGTGCGTGCCGCTATGTGCATGTCACGTACGTAACTTTGGGGACTTTGGGGAAATATATCAATCAATCAATGTTTATTTATATAGCCCTAAATCACAAGTATCTCAAAGGGTGCTGTATTAAGTTTGGGGAGGTGAACGGTACTTTGGGCTGTGGGATTGAGTGTGTTGTGCAGGTGTTTGAGTTGTATTGGCGGGTAATATGGACGGGAGTGGGGAGGTGTTTGTTATGCGGGATTAATTTGTGGCATGCCCTCTACTTCTTCACTCTCACTTTCCTCATCCACAAATCTTTCATCCTCGCTCAAATTAATGGGGAAATTGTCGCTTTCTCGGTCCGAATCGCTCTCGCTGCTGGTGGCCATGATTGTAAACAATGTGCAGATGTGAGGAGCTCTACAACCGGTGACGTCACGCGCATATTGTCTGCTATTTCCGGTATAGGCAAGGCTTTTTTATCAGCGACCAAAAGTTGCGAACTTTATCGTCGATGTTCTCTACTAAATCCTTTCAGCAAAAATATGACAATATCGCGAAATGATCAAGTATGACACATAGAATCGACCTGCTATCCCCGTTTAAATAAGAAAATCGCATTTCAGTAGGCCTTTAAGTGCGCCTTATAGTCCAGTAAATACGGTACATGTTCTTGTCTTATATAAGGATGGTGATTGATAGGCAAATTCCATAAAATGCTATTCCCCTTCCCATCCATCCATTTTCTACCACTTGTCCCTTCAAATTGTGCAAATGCAACCATGTGATGTAAATTGTTGAGCATGCCTGAAACTAATAAACCATGTAATTTAAGTTACGACTCATTAATTAAATGAAACATGTTGCATGTGTATTACATGAGTGTGGTAGTATAGTGACACAAGGCCGCACCATACAACAAGAACTGTAATCCTCTGAGGTGACATGAACGTGTTAATGATTGCAATAATAAAGGGAAAGGAGAAAAAAATCAACCTTTTAGGTGCATGAGTGCAACAAAACAACAATGTTGTTTAGCGGCAAGCATCCCAAGCAGCAGATGATGGTGAGGCTGCTGAGGAAGGAAATGTGAGCCGCCCAGTTGTTATTCTGGGATCAGTGTGGTTGTGGGAGCATTTGCACGCAAACACACGCACACACACACACACACACACACACACACACACACACACACACACACACACACACACACACACAATATATATAACGGTTAACCTCTTTCTATATTATCTGCAAAGAGTATGGATACATGTGACACTCAGCAGGCCTAAGATATTTCTTAAAGAGAAGCTCATCATTATTTGATGGTATTAAAAACCTCAATAAATAGCACTGGATATGCTGACATATATCAGAAGCTTTAATGTCTATAGACATTAAAGCTTCTGAAGTCTTCCCAGAAATGTCCAAAAAGTCCGCTCACCTTTGCCAGGGGAGACTTTAAGGCCAATCCGCATGACAAAATAGTCCCCGCAGGAGTCGCTCAATCATGGCCGCCGGAGCTCCAGGCAGCCCCACAGCCCAGCGACCTGTCAGCCGCTTCCAAGCCGTGTCTCAGCGCGCCGACGGCCGGGCGCGGCTTGGCGTCCCCTCGGTGATGTGATCGTCGGTCCACTAAAAAAAATTTCGAATCGTTTCTCCTTTTACAAAACCTTTAAAAAAGGTACCAGATTACAATGGGAGTCATCATGGCAGGTCCTCTCCATCTCGCCGCGGTGCAGCCAGCCTGGATCATGTCTTATTTATCGGG
This sequence comes from Entelurus aequoreus, assembly GCF_033978785.1. Classification (NCBI taxonomy): domain Eukaryota; kingdom Metazoa; phylum Chordata; class Actinopteri; order Syngnathiformes; family Syngnathidae; genus Entelurus; species Entelurus aequoreus. The sequence goes on from NC_084737.1 coordinate 57,159,890, forward strand.
GCCGGGCCTCGCCACATCCGCCTCCCCCGTTTCCGCTGCACTGCTCCCGGCTGGCTGTGTGGAATCAAAGCCCGCCGCAGACTCATCACAAACCTGCTCAAGAACTCTCAATTGGACTGGGCTTTGTTACGAGTACGTTCTGGTCGAGTTCAGAATCAAAATAATAATATTACCCCTCACCAGCCCCCGCCCAATACCCCCCGCCCCCCGCGTCTTTGTGCATCACGTGTTGTCAAAGGGTACTCCTTTAAAGAAGTCTCTCTAATTGATTATTGATTAAACAACTTTTTGCATAACTTTTGTATTTAATAATAAATAAATCAATTGGATTCTGTTTGATCCTAACATTATTTCCACTTCCACATTGTTCAGCTATTTCAAACATTAAGGTTATCTATTATATTACTTTTTGAACCGGTTTTCCTGAAAATATTTTTTTTTCAACTCAGAATGGAAAAAAATAATGTTTTTTTTTTTTTACATTTTTCAATCCATTCCAGCAATAAAACATTAATGCCAAAATGTCCCCCAAATTCCTACTTTTCCTGTAATGTGTTTTTGTACAAGCACTTCAGCATTCACACACAATTTCTTAACAAATTGCTTGTTCTATATTATGTCAACTTATGACAATAAAGTCACTTTTTACACCACGCTTCAAATATCATGGCTTCACTACATCACTTTTTTTTTAAACTTTATTTTAAAGGCCTACTGAAACCCACTACTACCGACCACGCAGTCTGATAGTTTATATATCAATGATGAAATCTTAACATTGCAACACTGGCATGTGTTGCAATGTTAAGATTTCATCATTGTTAACTTATAAAGTGCAATTTTAAATTTCCCGCGAAACTTCCGATTGAAAACGTCTATGTATGATGACGTATGCGCGTTACGTCGATGGTTGAAACGGAAGTATTCGGACACATTGTATCCCAATACAAACAGCTCTGTTTTCATCTCAAAATTCCACAGTATTCTGGAAATCTGTGTTGGTGAATCTTCTGCAATTTGTTTAATGAAAAATGGAGACTGCAAAGAAGAAAGCTGCAGGTGGGATCGGTGTATTAGCGGCCGGCTGCAGCAACACAACCAGGAGGACTTTGAGGATAGCAGACGGGCTATCCGACGCTAGCCGCCGACCGCATCGATGATCGGGTGAAGTCCTTCGTTGCGCAGTCGATCGCTGAAACGCAGGTGAGCACGGGTGTTGATGAGCAGATGAGGGCTGGCTGGCGTAGGTGGATAGCTAATGTTTTTATTATAGCTCTGACGAGGTCCCGTAGCTAAGTTAGCTTCAATGGCGTCGTTAGCAACAGCATTGCTAGGCTTCGACAGGCGGCACAGCATTAACCGTCTAGTTACAGGTCCAGTGTTTGGTTCGGTGTCTCCTGATAGTAGTATTGTTGATCTTCTGTCTATCCTTCCAGTCAGGGGCTTATTTCTTTTGTTTCTATCTGCATTTAAGCACGATGCTATCACGTTAGCTCCGTACCTATAGTGCTTCACCGATGTATTGTCGTGGAGATAAATGTCACTGTGAATGTCCATTTCGCGTTCTCGACTCTCATTTTCAAGAGGATATAGTATCCGAGGTGGTTTAAAATACAAATCCGTGATCCACAATAGAAAAAGGAGAAAGTGTGGAATCCAATGAGCCCTTTTACCTAAGTTACGGTCAGAGCGAAAAAAGATACGTCCTGCACTGCACTCTAGTCCTTCACTCTCACGTACCTCATCCACAAATCTTTCATCCTCGCTCAAATTAATGGGGTAATCGTCGCTTTCTCGGTCCGAATCGCTCTCGCTGCTGGTGTAAACAATGGGGAAATGTGAGGAGCCTTTCAACCTGCGACGTCACGCTACTTCCTGTACAGGCAAAGCTTTTTTTTATCAGCGACCAAAAGTTGCGAACTTTATCGCCGATGTTCTCTACTAAATCCTTTCAGCAAAAATATGGCAATATCGCGAAATGATCAAGTATGACACATAGAATGGATCTGCTATCCCCGTTTAAATAAAAACATTTCATTTCAGTAGGCCTTTAACTTTACCGCAACAATATCACTTTGACCAACTTTTGGAAGAACAACTTTTTGATGAACTTCATCTTCAACTCCTGCCTCATCAATAACATCTCCACATTGGTGAGCCTTTGACGGCAAGGATTTCAAAAGAGGAGATGTGAGACGGACAGGACTCTATGTGACTCGGAGCGCCATTATTGCTAACAAGACTGTTAACAGCAGCTATAAACAGTCTGGACCGGCGGTTCTCAAACTTTTTTCACCAAGTACCACCTCATAAAACACTTGGCTTTCCAAGTACCATCATAATGACAAGCATTACAATACAGTAGCATAGTAGGCCTAAATATTCATTAAAGCAAGGCAGAGGTTTTATTCAACAAGTATATTTTATATTTTTTGCAGAACTTTAACTAAGTGTTTCGATGTCAAAGTACACATTTTCACTTTTAGTACATGTTTTTTAAGATTTTTTGTAATCGATCATTTCAATTTTAGTTTATTCAGGATAGCTCTTTGAGATGCAGCATCTCGTTTTCAAAGGGGTTTATCCATCCATCATTAATTTTATACCGCTTGTCCTTTTCGGGGTCGGGGGGGCCGGAGCCTATCCCAGCTGCACTGAACTACGCTCTGGACAAGTCGACACCTCATCACAGGGCCAACACAGATAGACAGACTACATTCAAACACTAGGACCAATTTAGTGTTGCTGTTGCAGGTCCCAGGTAGCCAGGACAAGCAGTCAGATAATAATGTCCTGTTATACAGGAGGAAAAATCACACAGAACGTTTCAGATGTTTACAGACTGGTCGCTCTCATCAGAATTTATTAACAGAAATTACAAATCCACAATTCACTTAATTTCCCATATATTTTGTCACTTTGTATTATCATGTCAATGTATTTTACTTTATCTTCACCTCTATGTTCATCAAAACACTCAATAAACTATCATTAAACAGTTACTGTATCACTGGAGTAATAATTACCATAACAATACTGTATACATTTACCATATATTTTTTACATATCCACATCACTCCAAAACATACAATATAGTGCCCAATTAGACATTATTTCACTGTCTTATCTTTCTCAGGAATATTCACCTTTAACTTAAAGGCCTACTGAAATGAATTTTTTTCATTTAAACGGGGATAGCAGATCTATTCTATGTGTCATACTTGATCATTTCGCGATATTGCCATATTTTTGCTGAAAGGATTTAGTACAGAACAACGACGATAAAGATTGCAACTTTTGGTATCTGATAAAAAAAGGCTTGCCCCTACCGGAAGTAGCGTGACGTAGTCAGTTGAACATATACGCAAAGTTCCCTATTGTTTACAATGATGGCCGCATGAAGTGAGAGAGATTCGGACCGAGAAAGCGACAATTTCCCCATTAATTTGAGCGAGGATGAAAGATTTGTGGATGAGTAAAGTGCAAGTGAAGGACTAGTGGGGAGTTGAAGCTATTCAGATAGGGAAGATGCTGTGAGAGCCGGGGGTGACCTGATATTCAGCTGGGAATGACTACAACAGTAAATAAACACAAGACATATATATACTCTATTAGCCACAACACAACCAGGCTTATATTTAATATGCCACAAATTAATCCTGCATAAAAACACCTGCGTGTTTGTTATGCTAGCTCCTAGCTCCTCTGTTAGCTCCTAGCTCCATAGAACACGCCAATACAATTCAAACACCTGATCAACACACACAATCACTCAGCCCAAAAGACCGTTCACCTAACCCAAGGTTCATAAAGCTTATATATTTTTAAAAAGTTACGTACGTGACGCGCAGATACGGTCAAGCTATCAAATGTTTAGCAGCCAAGGCTGCATACTCACGGTACCTGATATTCAGCTGGGAATGACTACAACAGTAAATAAACACAAGACATATATTTACTCTATTAGCCACAACACAACCAGGCTTATATTTAATATGCCACAAATTAATCCTGCATAAAAACACCTGCGTGTTTGTTATGCTAGCTCCTATAGCTCCTATGCTAGCTCCTAGCTCCATAGAACACGCCAATACAATTCAAACACCTGATCAACACACACAATCACTCAGCCCAAAAGACCGTTCACCTAACCCAAGGTTCATAAAGCTTATATATTTTTAAAAAGTTACGTACATACGCAAAAAAAAGTTGCGCACATACGGTCAAGCGATCAAATGTTTAGAAGCCAAAGCTGCATACTCACAGTAGCACGTCTGCGTCTTTGTCATCCAAATCAAAGTAATCCTGGTAAGAGTCTGTGTTGTCCCAGTTCTCTACAGGCGTCTGTGTATCAAAGTCAAAAGTCCTCCTGGTTAGAGTCTCTGTTATCCGAGTTCTTCCATCTTGACTGCATCTTTCGGGAATGTAAACAAAGAAGCACCGGCTGTGTACTGTTGTTGCTGACTACGTTCGAAAAATACGTCCATTTCGCACCGACAACTTTCTTCTTTGCTTGCTCAGCTTCTTTCTCCATAATGCAATGAACATGATTGCAACAGATTCACGAACACAGATGTCCAGAATACTGTGGAATTATGAAATGAAAACAGAGCTTTTTCGCATTGGCTTCAATGTGGAAGGCATACCCATGTTCCCCGGGCTACGTCACGCACATACGTCATCCTCAGAGGCGTTTCGAACCGGAAGTTTAGCGGCAAATTTAAAATGTCACTTTATAAGTTAACCCGGCCGTATTGGCATGTGTTATAATGTTAAGATTTCATCATTGATATATAAACTATCAGACTGCGTGGTCGGTAGTAGTGGGTTTCAGTAGGCCTTTAATGCACAATTTAGCAACATTCATTTAAATACTTTACTTTTCTTCATATTCTTCTTCTTATAATAGCAGCTTTAAGTTACTGTACTTGAAATGTTCATTGACCATTCCTGAGAGCTTAACTTATATAACCATGTCTAAACACAACAAAATAGCATGTAAAACCTCTTTCAGAACACACACATTACACAAATATACATTATAAAATCAATAAGAAAATGGGAGCTCTAATTTGGGAGTCTGAATTAGGATCAGAAGTTCCTATACAAACATTGCGCACTCACGTCGCCATTTTGTATTGATTACTGCAGCTGTGCACTGGATTCATTCACAAATACAAACTACAACTCACAAACACTTCAGAGTTAGGCTCCACCATCAGAATGTGTACTTAAACTTATAAAGATCACATGGATATTATTCAGTGAGTTGATTCACCAAAACTAACCTGTTATACAGGAGGAAAAATCACACAGAACGTTTCAGATGTTTACAGACTGGTCGCTCTCATCAGAATGACGAGAAGCTTCCGGTCTGCAGGTGATCGCATTCAATTGGGAAGAAACGCCCTACTGCCCCCTACTAACCAATGCGAATAGTAATAAATGTGGAATGACAGCTCCAAAAACGAATTCAAACCATAAAATAAGATAAATAAATCAACACAAAAATGTGACACATCATGGGTGGGTCACACGCTCCCCGACAAAGAAAAGGACTCCTGGCATTCAAAACAAAATACTCTTTTGAATATACTTTTTTTCAAATCAAAACTTGTATGTTAGTATGCAAAGGAAGGGACAATGTATGGCATCATGACAGTGTATGGCAGTGTTGGGTATAGTGTGGGATAGGGTGTGTAATGTGGTGTTGGGCCTGACTGTATTCCCCATGCTGGCAATGTCTGTGGCCCACAAAGTCCAATATTGTTGACTGACCCAATTGACTGGTAAGATGGCTGACCAAGAGACTCGTAAGTCAGTGTCCTGGGTGGTCTCCTGTCTCGCACTGGTCTCCTGACTGAACCACACTGAGGGGAAGAAGGACTGTCCTGGTTGGTGTCATACCTGGCTTGGCAATGTTCATTTTCAGCATTCTGTTCATATTCGTGTTCACTGGATTGTTCTCGCTCCATCAGTTCAGGTTCCTTTGCTGTGAAGCTAGGAGGCTGTCCGTGCTCTCCTGCTTGTGTGGTCAGCCTTGCTTGTTCATGTAAGGATGGAGAAGTAACATGGTTTCTTTGAGGCACATGGGTGGTTGTTATATTTGACCTTTGTGACTCGGCTGGCCTTGATACTCTGAGCCAGTACTGTGGTCTTGGGCCATCTTCATCAGAGTCAGATGAAGCACTGTTTTGGAATGTCTCTCTCTCTGCATTCCTTTCAAACTGACTCCTATTCCTTTGTCTCTCTTTAGTCGGTGCTTGGTTCTTTGACTGTTCAGCCACACTCACAGGTAAGTCATTTACAAGGTGGAGGAGATTCCTATGTAGAGTACGGACTTTGCCACCACCTGTCTCTGGAGACACTTTATAAACAGGGCTGTCATTTATTTGTTCCTTAACAATGTTTACCATTTGTTCCCAGTAGGACCTGAGCTTTCCTGGGCCTCCTCTCTCACTCATGTTGCGAACTAAAACCCTGTCACCAGGCTGTAGAACAATCCCCTTCACATGAAGGTCATATCGTCTCTTGCCTCGTGCACTGGACTGCAGACTGTTCTCAAATGCAATGCGGTAGGCCTCTTTCATTCTCACAGCCCATTTGTCGGCGTACCCTTGGGGTGTTTCACCCTCCTCTTCAGAGGACAGACCAAAGAGCAGATCAACAGGGAGGCGGGGGTGGCGCCCAAACATGAGGTAGTGGGGTGAGAAACCTGTGGCCTCGTGTCTAGTGCAGTTGTATGCGTGCACCACCTGTGGTAAATGATCCTTCCAGTTGCTCTTCTTCTCCTCTTGCAGTGTTCTCAACATCTGAAGCAACGTCCGATTGAATCTCTCGGCAGGGTTTCCCTGTGGATGGTACGGGGTTGTCCTGGAGTGTCCCACCCCAGACAGTTGCTGAAGGGTCTTAAACAGGGAGTTCTCGAACTCTCTGTCTTGATCATGGTGCAATTTGGATAAAAAACCAAACCGAGGGATGAAGTCATTAAATATTTTCTCTGCAGCTTTTCTGCCTGACTTGTTTCGTGTTGGATATGCTTGGGCAAATCTGGTGAAGTGGTCTATGACTACTAAGATGTATTCGTATCCACCCTTGCTTTGCTCCAATTGCATGTAATCGATAGACACAAGCTCAAGAGGTGCACTGGTCGTGATACTGCCCATTGGTGCTCTATCATGGACCACAGGTTTCTTTTTCTTGATACAGGGGCACTGTTTTGTGACATAAACCTCAATGTCCTTTTTCATGAAGGGCCAATAGAAACGATCTCTTGGCAGCCCAATGACTCTCTCTGATCCTAGATGAGCCATGTCATCATGGAGATGCTTCAATACAAGGGGCCGATATTCAGAAGGTAGGACAAGCTGCTGTCGTCCCCGTGCACTCCTGTACAGAAGGCCACATTCCATATACAGTTTACCCCACTCATGCATGAGACTTTTCACAGGGCCACCTGCTTTCTTCCTGTCCTCATTTGTCAGTGCTGTCTTTGTCTGTTTCAGCTTGATTATCTCACTGATGGCTGCATCCCGCCTCTGAGATCTGATTAGTTCACTTTGGCTGATGGTCGGTACTGGGGACTTAACTTGAGACTCTGAACTTTGGGCCAGGTTAAGAGAAGCAACATAGGCGATGTCATACCTTTTTGCAGCCTCACTTCCTTCCCAAGTAGCACGTATTGCATCTCTGTCGAGCTCTTCAGTACACTCCTCAACGTAACTGTTTATGTCCCAGTGGGAGACGAGACAGTGTGTCAGCATCCACATTGACTTTTCCTAGCCTATACTTTAGGTTGAATCTGAAGTCAGCAAGCTCTCCAACCCATCTGTAGCCTGTGGCGTTCAGCTTTGCAGTACTCATCACGTATGTTAGTGGATTGTTGTCTGTATACACTGTGAAGGATGGGGCGTAAAACAGATAATCCCTGAATTTTTGACATACCGCCCACTTTAAGGCTAAGAACTCCAGCTTTCCAGAGTGAAAGTTATAGTTCTTTTCAGCGGGGGTCAATGTCCTTGAACCATATGCGATGACTTTCAGCTTTCCACTCTGTCGCTGGTACAAGACTGCACCGAGTCCCTGCTGACAGGCGTCTGTGTGTAGCGTAAAGGGCAGTTCAAAGTCAGGGTATGCTAGTGTAGGTGGGTGTGACAGGACGTTAATGAGCTGCTCGAGGATGGTCTGGTGACAATCAGTCCACTGTATGGGGGTCTTTGAAGGCAACTGTGCTCCTTTACCTTTCTTTATCTTCCCCTGTGTTGCATCAGGATTTCCTTTCACTTGTAGCAGCCCATATATTGGCTTAGCGATGCGGGAGAAATCTTGAATGTACATCCTATAGTAACTCAGAAAACCTAACAGTTTACGGACATCCCCCACTGTAGTGGGTCTTTTCTCCCTCAGTGACATTACAGCCTCAATGTCTTTTGGGTCTATTCTCACCCCATTAGCTGACACTAACCTCCCCACATACCTGACCTCTGGCTTGAACAACTCACATTTTGTGGGTCGCAGCTTGACTCCATGACGTTGCAGGGCTCTCAGGACATGACGCACTGCATCGACATGATCAGCAAAGGACTTGGAGTAGCAGAGGATGTCGTCAAGGTAAGGAATACAGCAGTCATCACGCAAGGCGACAAGCATCTCCTCCATGCTAAGTTGGAAAGCAGCAGGGGCATTGCTGAGACCAAACGGTATTCTCACCCACTCATATAGACCCCAAGGCGATATGAAGGCTGTCATGTGGCGGGATCCTTCAGCTATGTAGCCCTGATGATAGGCTTTGCCTTGGTCAAGAATGGTGAACCAGCTGTGGCCGCCCAGGGTGTCCAAGAGATCCTGGATGCGCGGCAGTGGGTGGCGATCTGGCACTGTTTTCTGGTTCAACTGCCTGTAATCAATACACAGTCTTAGAGATCCATCACGTTTTCTGACACAGACAACAGGTGCTGCAAAGGGTGATTTTGACTTGACAATCCAGCCTTTTGCAAGCAGCTCTTGGATGTACTGTTTGACCTCTTGATAGAGTGGTTTGGGAATGGATGAATATGTTTTTTGGACTGGAATGTCATCTTTCAGACTGATGGTCATATGGAGGCTTGGGATGTCCCCAATGTCACCATCATTACGAGCAAAAGCTCCTGATTCCTCCATCAACATTTGTTTCACCTCCTCTTGTTGATCATCTGTCAGATGACTGACATCCACTGGTGGGTGCCACAGGTCTGCAGTGGGTGGGACCTGATTAGAATTGGGGGGAGGTGAGGAGTCAACAGTGTTAACATGAATACTCTTATGGTCACTGTGGAGACTGTCTGTCTCTATGACTTTGTCAATGGGCTCAATCCTGCCTAGGACTGTGAAGCTTGGCAAGGTCACATCCATTTGGGAGTGGTTTGACACTGGCACTTTAATGAAACACCTGTCTGTCTGGTGAATCTCCATTAAGCCTGCTCCAATGCTCAATGACTCCAGCTGTACACTGTCAAGGTTGGGTTCAAACAACACAAATGACTCTGAGGGGTTAATATTGGCTGGAACCCTGCACTTAACGTGAACTACCTGACCTGAACAAATTGTGACCTCTTTGAAACCCACTTTTACATCAGTATGTTCCTCTTTTGGGGAGTTCTGAGTCCGAATAAAACTCACTATGGCTCCAACACTAACATCATCAATCTCCATGGCACCCGCAAGGAGGTTAGACAGAATGGACATGAGTTTAGGCCGGCCTTCATTACTCTTAATGAGTTCTTGGATTACATTAAAACCAACTAATGGTCTGTCTAGTTTCAGGCAACTCACTAAGAAGGGTACACGGATGGATAAGTCTGGATCATCATTGCCTTGCAGGTTTACCACCACTTCAACCCATCCGTCGTAAGGCACTTCATCACCCGTGACTGCCGAAACATTCAGCTCATTCTCCAGTAGCTCACAGAGAGGTCGAATATCTTGGCTAGGCAGATACTTGTTCTTCCACGTGCGGTCAATTAGGCTCACATTGGCTCCTGTGTCCAGCAGGACAGTGACAGCGTAGCCACCCATACTACATTTCAGCAGGGATTTGCGGCCAATGAGTGGGGCTACTAGCTTGCATGGCTGTGATGTATTGTGAGATTGTATTGTGTTGGCATCACTGATCTTAGCTGGCTTTTGTTTTGGGCCTGTTTGGGGTTGGAACAGGGGTGCAGGAGCGGTCAAAAGTTGTCCCTCTGTCTTGACCGCACTCCGTTTCCCGACGGTTTCTGTTTCTTCAAGCACCCAACTGCACGATGGCCTTCTTCTCCGCATGCGAAGCAGTGGTTGCAATTTGGATTGGACTGGGTGACACATTGTGTGCAGCCATAGGGTCTCTGTGTCTTTCTCTCAGTTCTGGGCTTTTCAGGGTCACCGTAAGAGGTTGGTGCACAGCGCTGATCTGGTGCATGAGCCTGTGTGACCAGCTGTTTCAGGGTCTCCATTGCTTGGGTCAATGCTTCAACCTGGGAGCTAAGTCTCTGTATTGTGTCATCTTTATAGACAGTGTTGACTTTTACCTCACTCTTAACTTTCTCCTCAGGTTCAGCCTGGGTGCTATGGGCCTGACTTACTTTACGGGCAGAGCTGCGACCAAATCTGCGCTTTCTCTCACTTTCCTCTGTGGTGGTCTTTATCACCTGTCGCAGCAAAGCTTCATCAGATACTGTTGGGTCAGCAAGGAGAGGCTTGAGCTCACGCCTGACATCATCATACTTCTCTCCTATTCCCTGACATATTGTGTTCAAGAATATGCACTGTATTGTGGAGGTATCATACTTAACTACTGAGCTTGTTTGTTTAGTAGTGAACATAATCTTTTGTTTGAGGCCAATCATTCTATACAAGAATTGCTGTGGTGTCTCATTTTCATGTTGCTTGGCACACATCAAGTCCTGAAAGAGCTCTGTGCATCCCTTTTCACCTAGGTGTGACTGGAGGAAGCTTTTGAGTTCTGTGACAGACAGTTCGTCTTTGTTTGTCAACATATCTCTGAAGTTGCCAGGTTTGATTGTACGGAGCACCCCTCTAATGACCTCACCCTCAGTGTGTTTCTCTCTGAGACCTTCATCTATGTGTTTGCATAAGTTGTTGTAGCTTAGATCAGATGTAGTGTCACTTATTTGGCCCCCGTGTATCCTGAACTCTTTTCGCTGGAGATAAGCAAGATCTTGTAGGGAGACCAACCTATCTGGGGTTTGGTGTGGTGTGGGTTCGATATCACTATGGTGACGTGGCTGACTGCCACCTTGTGCTGGGGTTCTTTGAGTCATTAGGGGGTCATTTGCATCATGGTTGTTCAGGTGGGTCAGTTGCGGTTGTCAGGCCAGAAGATGTGGTGGGAGTCACACATTCCTCTAACTTCCTGCCTAGTTCTTCATACATGGCTTGTAGTTGCTTCATATCTGGTGTGGTTGTGTGGGTGTGTGTACTGGGGTTAGTGTGTGGATATGTAGTATCACCTGAGTGTGTGTGTGGTGCATTTGAACAAGATGGCTCATCATTTGAAACAAAAACAGGTAATTCAAAACAATCACGTTTTTTGATAACCTTCAATATTACATCATTCAATATCATCAAACGACAAATACCCTCATCATTAGAATTAAACAGATCATCAGATTGCTTAAAGGAAAGGATATGGTCGATGCAGCTTTCTTCATCGGTTGAGCTCAGCTCGTCTGTGCCTGGATGATCAATTCCGATGGACATCGCAACCTCATAGGCTTCGGTGCCTGAGAGATGGTATAGTTGCTTTTTGATGCTCCATAAGAGTTCTTTGCGTCCTTCAGACATGGCCTTAGCTGCAGTGATGACACCTTGCTCCTGTCGTCACTCTGCAGCCACTTCAGCTCGCCTCTGTAGTCGCACTGAGTCACTGTAGATGCACTGCAGTCTCTCTAGTCGCACTGCAGTCTCTCTAGTCGCACTGCAGTTGCTGTAGTTTCTTTGGCTCTATGGTCGCACGTCACCTCTGTACTGAAGTCGCACTGCAGTCACGCCACCTCTGCACTGTAGTTGTCCTGCAGTCGCGCCACCTCTTCTCTGTAGCCGCACTGTAGACACACCACCTCTGCTCTGTAGCCGCACCGCAGACACGTCACCTCACTTCAGTAACGTGCAGTCACTCTGGTCTTCTGGTTCATATATATCACTGGATCAGCAATCGTCAAACCATCAATGGCGTTGCCGATCCCGGACGAGCCCCCAAATATCTGTTGCAGGTCCCAGGTAGCCAGGACAAGCAGTCAGATAATAATGTCCTGTTATACAGGAGGAAAAATCACACAGAACGTTTCAGATGCTTACAGACTGGTCGCTCTCATCAGAATGACGAGAAGCTTCCGGTCTGCAGGTGATCGCATTCAATTGGGAAGAAACGCCCTACTGCCCCCTACTGACCAATGCGAATAGTAATAAATGTGGAATGGCAGCTCCAAAAACGAATTCAAACTATAAAATAAAATAAATAAATCAACACAAAAATGTGACACATTATGGGTGGGTCACATTGCCAATCAACCTATCCCCAGGTGCATGTATTTGGAGGTAGGGAGGAAGCCGGAGTACCCGTAGAGACCCCACGCTGTGACGGGGAGAACATGCAAACTCCACACAGAAACCCTTGAAGCTAAAACATGAAGCTGCAACTCCATCGAAACCACAACAGAGATAACCTATACCCTACTTCTTCCTTACCTCACAACAGGTCAAAAAGATCATCCACAACTCTAACACCTTAATAACAGAAATCATTAACCAATGTATGTCTTTGCAAACCCGTCACACTCCATCTCCCTGAAAAACATTTTCTTATCCAGACCCCATCTCAAAAGAGAGACTCTAGATCAGTGGTTCTTAACCTTGTTGGAGGTACCGAACCCCACCAGTTTCATATGTGCATTCACCGAACCCTTCTTTAGTGAAAAATAAACTTTTTTTTTTCAAATTCAAGACAAAGTTCTATGTTTTTGGTAACACTTTAGAATGGGGAACATATTCTAAGTAACAAAGACTTAATTTAAAGTTATTTGGTTAGGGTTAGAGTTAGAGGGTTAGGGCCAGGGTTAGAGGGTTAGGGTTATAATAAGACCATGCCGAATAAGGCATTAATAAGTACTTAATAATGACTAGTTAAGAGCCAATATGTTACTAATTTGCATGTTAATGAGCAACTAATTAATGGTGAATGTTCCCCATACTAAAGTGTTACCATGTTTTTTACTGATGCATAAAATTAACCGTGCATGAACATCACCTTGTTCAAAGAACAAAACCAACACAGTGCATAAACTCACAACAAATTACACACCTGCAGATCAGTCTGACTTCTGCTGTTGCCGTATCCGTAATAGGCCGATAGGGAGAAGTTTTTATTTACACGATGAGTCGGGTGTGTTTTGACCTCCGCCGAACCCCTGAGTCCGACTCACCGAACCCCTAGGGTTCCATCGAACCCAGGTTAAGAACCACTGCTCTAGAAAGAGGTTCCGTAGCCTCCGTAGCAGAACCTCCAGGTTCTGCAACAGCTTCTTCCCTCAGGCCATAAGACTCTTGAACGCATCATAATAATCTCCTAAATTCCCCCCAAAAAATAGATTAACTCGCTGGAATATAAAGACAATATAACATACCTCCATAAATGTGGGTGCATATGCAAAAGTGCAATATATTTATCTGTACAGTAATCTATTTATTTATATCTGCACCTTATTGCTCTTTTATCCTGCACTACCATGAGCCGATGCAACAAAATGTTGTTCTTATCTGTACTGTAAAGTTCAAATTTGAATGACGATAAAAAGTAAGTTTAAATCTAAGTCTAAGTCTAAATACCCAACCTTCAGCCTGAAGACGTGTCCAACTCTAGGCCCATCTCGCACCTTCCATTCATTTCCAATATCTTATTGAAGTAGTTTCTGTGCAACTCTGCCCACCTCTTATCAGTCACCCTCCTTGTTCTTCTCACCCTCCTTGCTGAAATCATCCTTCATCATCTTCAGAACCATATTGGACTCTGGGACACCGCCCTCTGCTGGTTTCACTCCTCACTTATGAGAGCCCTGGGAGACGCCAAATCCCAGCTGTGGACTGTCACCAGTGTCATCCTCTACATCAGACCTGGGCATTCTGCGGCCCGCGGGCCACATCCGGCCCTTTGTACGCCCCTGTCCGGCCCGCGTGAGGCCAATCATAAATTACAAAATAAATTTTAAAAAGTATCTATCTCGAGTGTGCAATACAACAGTGCTGCTTTTGTTTTGAAGAGCGTTATTTGTATTACTTCCGCGTGGACGTATGCTCGTGCGCGATTGTGAGTGAATGTGAACAGCGGCAATCACAAATTACAAAATACATTTTAAAAAACATCGATGTCGTGCGTGCAATAAAACTGTGCTGCTTTTATTTTGAAAAGTGTTATTTATGGGCGTGTGTCCGTGTGGAACCTGTGAGTGAAGGTGTACAGCGACAAGTGATGCACGGTTATCCCCGAGACGCTAAAAAAAGAAAAGTTGATGACGAATGGCGTGTTTTCAACAAGACATGGACTGCCAAGTATTTCTTTACAGAAATTGAAGGTAAAGCCGTGTGCTTAATTTGTGGTACACAGGTTTCTGTGTTTTAAGAATATAGTGTAACGACCTGCTGAAGTTGATGTTGTGTTCTTTAGTTGCAGAAATGAGGAGTGAGGATAGACGTGCGTGTGGAAGTAAGGAGATAAGTTCATCACCAAATCGAATCACCGAATCACCAAAAATGATTCCCGGGCGCGGCACCGCTGCTGCCCACTGCTCCCCTCACCTCCCAGGGGGTGATCAAGGGGATGGGTCAAATGCAGAGGACAAATTCCACCACACCTAGTGTGTGTGTGACAATCATTGGTACTTTAACTTTAACTTAAGTTGAGCTGTGTTAGTATAGGTTGCTCAATAAAAGTTTCAAAAGAGCGTCAGACTTGGTGTGCACTTCTTCTGGACGCTACAATTGGTGTCAGAAGTAAAACTTTGCACATACTGCCGCTGCTTGTGTGAGCATACTGCGCTCCTTGTGTGCTCAGCCTGCTACGTTATCGGGAGGTACGTGCCACGATGTTTCCTGGCGACTTTGTCAAGATTGAACGGGAGGGAAGGACATTGAGTGGGGACTTAAGGTGCCGGCAGCGACTGCAGATGTCTGTGTGAATCCCGGACGGGAGGAGCTTGTCGCAAAGAGAGAGAGAGAGAGGGAGGAAGGAGAGGGGCGTCTACAGGTGCAGCGCACGCTGCTTGGCATGGGGGAATTCCACCCTCAATGAAGACTCCCCGGTTTGATGGCAAGGTGAACTGGGAGGCATTTCATCCCACCTCTGACACCAATTGTAGCGTCCAGAAGAAGCGCACACCAAGTCTGACGCTCTTTTTAAACTTTTATTGAGCAACCTATACTAACACAGCTCAACTTATCTCGTTCTTTCCACACACACGTCTATCCTCACTCCTCATTTCCGCAACAGCAACGCTTCCTCCTTCTTCGCCAATCACCTTACAGGCGTGCTACGTTCGCAGGATAAAGTGACAGAAATTGAAATGTTTGCATTGTATTATACATCAGGAAGTGTTGTGTAAGAAAGTGTTAAAAATAAAACCATCAAAAGCCATCTGCTTTTGTATAAAGATAAGTTAGGTTAAATGAAAATATTATTATTATTATTTATCTTACGGTATATCAAAAATAATTTGAGCAAAATTTAATTGAAATATTGTCGGTGTGGCCCTCCAGCAGTGCTCGGGTTGCTTATGCGGCCCCCGGTAAAAATTAATTGCCCACCCCTGCTCTACATCCCATCACTCATTCTGATCAAACATTTAAGTACAACATGCAGTTAAATACATTGAATTTCCCATTGGATGATTCTATTAGAATAGATTCAAATTCACCTTTATTCCATTTCATTCAGCATTAAAAGGTGACATGGCCACACTTGATGCTGTCTTAAATGCAGTGCAATGACCCGGGTAAGAAAGATGATGCTAGCAGACGATTAGGGCAGCAGAGATGTGGGGATTTGGCAAGTAATCCCCAGTGCCTTAATCCGTGCAACAACACAAAGTCTGTCCATCCATTATTTAGTCACGATAAATAAAAACAATTATTTGAAACAATAAAAAACTAATACTTTAATAAAAATTTAGGTGACTGATTTTTTTATTCCCTTACAAAAACATGATTTTACTACATTTGTTGTCTTCACGTGTGTATGATAATACACAACCGCTGATACTAACACCAAATATTAGTATTAGTTGTTCCAGTGTCAAATGATGCAGTATGTGGTGATGAGCTGGTGGGCCATCCCAATGTTGCCACTGGCCTGGTAGATGAGGGACAGGTTGAAGGCAGTCTCCCTCCTCAGGTCCACTTGGTCCTCAGCAATACCCTGTTGGGGAACAAGCAGGCTTCTTATTCAGATGTTTTGTTGTACGCTGTACTTTTTAGGGTGTCCTCAGACATCAATATCAGGTGTTAGATGAAAAAGGATCATAAAACAACAACTACATTTATGGGATTATGGCTTTAGGAGGTACACATCAGCCTTTTCTACATTAAACACTTCCTTGTGGCCTACTTAACATGTAATAGTTATTTGGCCAAAACTTTGCACAGATTATGTTTTACAGACCATTTTCAAAAAGTTTTCTTACCATCTCTTCAGGATGTGCTGTTTTGTTTTTATTTAAGTGCCTCCACTTCAACTGCCTCTTCTCCCCGTCAGCCATGTTGTAGTTTGTTTTCAGTCAGTACACATTTGTGTCTTATCGCATTGTGTTTGGCATTACAAATTCAATTGCATTTTGCGCTGACGTCGAAGCTAAATTATCTCTTTCCGTAGTTAGCTTCTATGGCTAATACTGCCGATGTGTTAGTACGCTAGAAAAAAAGTTTGTCCGTGTTCGCCCTTACAGTAACAATGTCGCTACAGCTTGGTTATTATACAGGTTACGAAATGTAGATTAAGTATTAAATTAATAATTGATTGATCCCATTAGCTGCATTGCTAGCCACCAAAAACAAGCTGATTTTTATGTTAGAAGGCGAAAAAAACTAAAAACTTTAGTCTTCTTGTCTCTCATAATGATTGTGAATGATAGGCAAAATTCCAAACAAAGTTCAGTTCCCCTTTAAAGGAGGTCACAGTCTCAACACATGCTCACTTTACATGCCTAAATGATCATGCCTACCACTGTGTCGTCCGTGAGCTTGATGATGGTGTTCGAGGGATAACTGGGGACACAGTCATACGTATATAGGGGGCTAAACACGCAAACCTGAGGGGAGCCAGTGCTGACTGACAAGGTGGACAAGCATAGTTGACCCACCTTAACAACCTAAGGTCTGTTGGTCAGAAAAAGTATTTTTAATCCAGGAACAGACTGGGGGGTTGTGGGGCGCGGGGTAGACCCACAAAGCTCAGCCTCTCCACCTGGATGTCAGGGATGATGGTATTGGAGCTGTAGTTGATGAGCAGCATCCTGCAATAAGTGTCTGGAAGTTCAAGATGTTCCACAGCTGAGTGAATAGCAGTGGCAATGGCATCCTATGTAGACAGGTTTGGCCTGTAGGTAAACTGATGTGGATCAAAGTTCTGGGGGAGGCAGGTTTTAATATATTGGAGAACAACAGCCATCAGTACCACTGGTCTTTTATGGCGTGGGGACTGGGATGGCAGTGGCTGCCTTAAGACAGGGCTGGATTTGGGTTTGTGCCAGGGATGAATTGAGGACCTCTGTCAGTACTCCTGCCAGCTGGTCTGTACAGTGCCGCAGCACTTCGCCCTGTATGCCAACTGACCCAGCCGCTTTACCCAGGTTTATAGCCTTCAAAACTTGCCTCACCTGGTGTTCTTGGAGGGCGAGCAGTTGATGAGTGGAAGGTGGGAGGGCTAACTTGAAACACGCAAATAAATGATTGAGTTCTTCCCCTAGCGAGTCTTCCGTGTTGTTGGCTGGGAGTTGCAAGTTGAGTTGAGTAACTCGTCAGGTGTTGGAGGCGTTGCACCACCCGCCATCAGTCTGTGATGTCCAGGTGCGCCTCCACTTTCCTTCTATACTCCACTTTTGCTGCCTTGATGCCTCTCTTGAGGTTACATCTAGCCTTGCTTTATCGCTCTCTGTCTGAGGACAAACCACTCTGAGGCTGGAGATCTAGCGATGTCGTCTGGGATGTGGTAAACCTAAGGACACTCGCTTGTAATTTCCATGCAACACACAAATCCATCCATCCATTTTCTACCGCTTGTCCCTCTCTGGGTCGCGGGGGGCTGCAGCCTATCCCAGCTGCATTTGGGCGGACAAGTCGCTGCCTCATCGCAGGGCCAACACAGATAGACAGACAACATTCACACTTACATTCACAGCGTCCATACGTGGCAAAATAAATAAATAAAAACAATAAAACAAAATTCAAAGTTAGTTTTCTTGTTGATTGTTAATTGTGTCATGTTCCTTTTAAATTCATGGGCAGCTTACAATGTGTCATGTAATGTAACTTATGCAGCGATTGTGATGGACTCATAAATCAGATCTGAGTTGACCTAATACCAAACTATTGCGGAACTAACAGTTGAACCAGGTGTAAAATTGTGTTCACTCACCTCTAGTTTCTGTGCAGGCAGTTCAAGAGCCTTTTGGTAGTAATGGATGGCTAAATGTGTAAGGCCCATCTGATGCAATGCTCTGCCCAAGTTGTACATGCTCTCCTGACACTCCCCACGCAGATCCACATAACGCCACAGGAAAGCGAAACCCTACAAAACACAGTGTTATGTTCGCAACAACACTAGTAGAGGGTAAGATGTTTAAAAGTACAACATACCTGCACCATAAGCGTGTGCCTCTTTGCGACATACTTCTGTGATGCCATGTGGAAGACGGTTAGGCCCACGAACAGGTTGAAAAGTGGGTTGTCGGGCTGAGTTTGGAAGGCCTGAACATACTGACCTGTAGACAAACACAACATCTTCTTTGCGTTGGGACATTGCTAACCAATGTGGCCCTGCCATTAGGCAAAGGTTAGAGAGGTACCCAGGGCGTGTTTGAAGCTGCCTGACACCATGGCGTTGTGCCCGCAGAGGACACACAGGGCACGGTTGTCAGGATGTTTCAACAGTAGACGCAGACAAAAGCGATGATGACGTTGGTGGTGGGAGGCTATTGTCAGCTGAGGGAAACAAGCATCACAGCTGTGCTGTCGAGCCATGTATTTCATGTATAATAAAAATACATTTATGTCAAAGAGATGTGTCTGCTTACTTGGTTAAATATATTCCAAAGCTGAGGCTGATCCACATTTTCCATCAGCATCAATCTGGTAAAGGAAGTAAAACAAATGACAAAGTAATATGATGAATTTACTACGAAATGTCTCATACCTGATGTAGTTGTAGGCCTTGTAGAAGTTGCGATCCAGGATGCTGGCCGAGAGCCCGAGAAACTCCAGCTCCTTCCGCCTGATCTTGATGTCGTAAAAAGAATAGAATTCCATGGCGGAGTCGACCATCAGCTCGGCCTCTGCGTAGCGATGCACGTCGCACATCGTAAGCACACAGCTCAGCAGCAGTTGCCACCAGTCTTCTTTGGACAAGACTTTAGTTTTACCTAACAGAAAAAGAAAGGTCATCACTAAAAGGATTACCGTATTTTTCGGACTATAAGTCGCAGTTTTTTTCATAGTTTGGCCGGGGGTGCGACTTATACTCAGGAGCGACTTATGTGTGAAATTATTAACACATTACCGTAAAATATCAAATAATATTATTTAGCTCATTCACGTAAGAGACTAGACGTATAAGATTTCATCGGATTTAGCGATTAGGAGTGACAGATTGTTTGGTAAACGTATAGCATGTTCTATATGTTATAGTTATTTGAATGACTCTTACCATAATATGTTACGTTAACATACCAGGCACGTTCTCAGTTGGTTATTTATGCCTCATATAACCTACACTTATTCAGCCTGTTGTTCACTATTCTTTATTTATTTTAAATTGCCTTTCAAATGTCTATTCTTGGTGTTGGGTTTTATCAAATAAATTTCTCCAAAAAATGCGATTTATACTCCAGTGCGACTTATATATGTTTTTTTTCTTCTTTATTATGCATTTTCGGCAGGTGCGATTTATACTCCGGAGCGACTTATACTCCGAAAAATACTAGTCAATAATATCATATATTAACCTGTATTTGATCCCATACAAAGCAGCAAACACAGAGCGGTTATGTGTTCACGAAACACACAAATGAGTCCTATCCCTTTAGGAAAGTACTCCTAATCTCAACTCATTATGTGAATAAAATACAAATGTCACGCAATAATTCTCTTCTATTCCAAAGACCATGGGCAAGACCAAAGAGCTGTCAAAGGACTTTAAGGACAACATTGTAGACCCACACAAGACTGTAATGGACATCAAGACCACTAACAAGAATCTTGGTAAAAAAGAAAGCACAGGGGAGATGCTGCATATCTCGGTATTGCTCGATATTGATATCAGAAATTAAATGCTAGAGAGTACAGTGGATCACCGCACATTCATGCGGGACCTGAGCCGAGGATGTCGTTGTGGCTTGTGCAGCCCTTTGAGACATTTGTGATTTAGGGCTATATAAGTAAACTTTGATTGATTGATCGATTGATTAACAATTCAGCATTTACAACCCCAAATTCATAAATTAAGTTAAAAAAATGTTTTCTCCAAATAGAAAACACATCACATTCAGCCTATGTCGGCAAAAACCTACAAACCCTGTTTCCATATGAGTTGGGAAATTGTGTTAGATGTAAATATAAACGGAATACAATGATTTGCAAATCATTTTCAACCCATATTCAATTGAATGCACTACAAAGACAAGCTATTTGATGTTCAAACTCATAAACTTTATTTTTTTTTGCAAATAATAATTAACTTAGAATTTCATGGCTGCAACACGTGCCAAAGTAGTTGGGAAAAGGCATGTTCACCACTGTGTTACATGGCCTTTCCTTTTAACAACACTCTGTAAACGTTTGGGAACTGAGGAGACACATTTTTTAAGCTTCTCAGGTGGAATTCTTTCCCATTTTTGCTTGATGTACAGCTTAAGTTGTTCAACAGTCCGGGGGTCTCCGTTGTGCTATTTTAGGCTTCATAATGCGCCACACATTTTCAATGGGAGACAGGTCTGGACTACAGGTAGGCCAGTCTAGTACCCGCACTCTTTTACTATGAAGCCACGTTGATGTAACACGTGGCTTGGCATTGTCTTGCTGAAATAAGCAGGGGCGTCCATGGTAACGTTGCTTGGATGTCAACATATGTTGCTCCAAAACCTGTATGTACCTTTTCAGCATTAATGGCGCCTTCACAGATGTGTAAGTTACCCATGTCTTGGGCACTAATACACCCCCATACCATCACAGATGCTGGCTTTTCAACTTTGCGCCTATAACAATCCGGATGGTTCTTTTCCTCTTTGGTCCGGAGGACACGACGTCCACAGTTTCCAAAAACAATTTGAAATGTGGACTCGTCAGACCACAGAACACTTTTCCACTTTGTATCAGTCTATCTTAGATGAGCTCAGGCCCAGCGAAGCCGACGGCGTTTCTGGGTGTTGTTGATAAACGGTTTTCGCCTTGCATAGGAGAGTTTTAACTTGCACTTACAGATGTAGCGACCAACTGTAGTTACTGACAGTGGGTTTCTGAAGTGTTTCTGAGCCCATGTGGTGATATCCTTTACACACTGATGTCGCTTGTTGATGCAGTACAGACTGAGGGATCAAAGGTCACGGGCTTAGCTGCTTACGTGCAGTGATTTCTCCAGATTCTCTGAACCCTTTGATGATATTACGGACCGTAGATGGTGAAATCTCTAAATTCATCGCAATAGCTGGTTGAGAAAGGTTTTTCTTAAACTGTTCAACAATTTGCTCACGCATTTGTTGACAAAGTGGTGACCCTCGCCCCATCCTTGTTTGTGAATGACTGAGCATTTCATGGAATCTACTTTTATACCCAATCATGGCACCCACCTGTTCCCAATTTGCCTGTTCACTTGTGGGATGTTCCAAATAAGTGTTTGATGAGCATTCCTCAACTTTATCAGTATTTATTGTCATCTTTCCCAACTTCTTTGTCACGTGTTGCTGGCATCAAATTCTAAAGTTAATGATTATTTGCAAAAAAAAAAAACGTTTATCAGTTTGAACATCAAATATGTTGTCTTTGTAGCATATTCAACTGAATATGGGTTGAAAATTATTTGAAAATCATTATATTCCGTTTATATTTATATCTAACACAATTTCCCAACTCATATGGAAACGGGGTTTGTATAAAATGTCACACAACAGGTAAAATGTAAAGCATACATGTACCAGCCCACAATTTGTTCCATGTTTTTAATGTTATTTCGCTAAGCAATGAGATGTCCCACTTTGTTCGGCGGTCCTCGACAACACCATAGCTGAGTGAGGCAACGCGAAAGTGAAACTTAAACTACGTTCACACTGCAGGATAGGATGCCCAATTTTGATTTTTTTGTCAAATCCGATATTTTTATGTAGTGGTTCACATTACAGAAAAATGCATTCTGTAATGTGAACACGAACTGACCCGCATGCAGACATGATGTCA
This sequence comes from Entelurus aequoreus, assembly GCF_033978785.1. NCBI lineage: Eukaryota > Metazoa > Chordata > Actinopteri > Syngnathiformes > Syngnathidae > Entelurus > Entelurus aequoreus. The sequence goes on from NC_084737.1 coordinate 57,182,573, forward strand.
TGATGTCACACGTCCTGCAGTGTTTACGGAAGTAAACGTGGCGCATACGTGGCAATGTCAAGGATTTTGTGCAATATTATTCAACATTTGTTTAAACCAAATTATACCTTGGAGAAGATTAAGAAAGAAGAGAGCAAGTATGTTGGCTATGGCAGTTTGCAGAATATTTTGCTTTGATGCCTGCTCCATTGAGCGTGTCTGTGGGCGAGCAGTCGTAGCCATGGGAGTGGTGGAACATTGACGCGAGCTTCGAAAATATTATTTTCACCCGTTTTCTATTCATTTGTCAACTATTTATTTGGTAACCCTCTATTTTGGTGAATAATTATGAGGCTTATCGCTTCTTGATGCAATCGGGTCAGATGAATGCAACCAAAGCGCGGGAGCGTTCAGACTGCAGTTGTATCACATACTAATCTGATTTTTATCCACATATAGAAGAGGCCTGTAAAAATTTGAAATTGCACTGTTCGCACTGACAAAGAAAAAAATCTGATTTTTACCTTTCCAACCAAAAACCACAAAAGCCTGATTATCTTATTTCCAAAAGGATTGTCTTGTGGTCTGAGTTGTGTTAAGAGTAAATTTGTAATAATTGGCTCCACAACGGGTTGTGCGGACAACCATGAGTATTGAACTTGTTCAATATTCTTGATCAAAACTCTTTATGTCCGTGGGAAAAGCTGATACCTCCTAAATCATCATTCAATGAATTGTGACGTGGTACAGAAAGTAGCTAATCAAGAAGTTTAAAAAAACATTCAAAAACGCATTAGGGCTACTTTGTTGAGAACAACTCCCCTTTGGTTCTCTCAGTAGAATATGAAGTTTGTCTTCATTTTTTTTTTTTTATAGTCTTTTCTTTTCTTCTGGATTCTGTCCCAAAACTACCATCATTCCCTCCTCGTGTATGTCAATCAATCAATCAAAGTTTACTTATATAGCCCTAAATCACCACGAACACTGGTACTCCTCAGGGCTGTGTACTCTCCCCCTGGCTCTTCTCCCTGTATACAAACTGCTGCACCTCCAGTCACCAGTCCGTAAAGCTGCTCAAGTTTGCGGACGACACTACCCTCATCGGGCTCATCTCGGATGGCGACCAGTCCGCCTACAGGAGAAAGGTGGACCGGCTGGCATCCTGGTGCAGCCTCAACAACCTGAAGCTGAACGCCCAGAAAACAGTGGAGATGATCATGGACTTCAGGAAAGTCACAGCCCCACCATCCCCCCTCACCCTGATTGACTCTCCCACCCCCCATTGTGGACTCCTTCCGTTTCTTGGGCACCACCATCACCCAGGACCTCAAGTGGGAGCCGACCATCAGCTCCCTCATCAAGAAGAGGATGTACTTCCTGCGGCAGCTGAGGAAACTTAAGGTGCTGACCGAGATGCTGGTGCAGTTTTACTCAGCCATCATCGAGTCTATCCTCACCTCCTCCATCACCGTGTGGATCCCCGGCGCCACAGTCCAGGATAAGCATCGTATGCAGCGCATCGTACGTGCTGCTGAGAAGGTAATTGGCTGCAAGCTCCCATCCCTCCAGGACCTGTTCTCCTCCAGGACCAGGAGGCGTGTGGGTCGGATCACAGCTGACTCTTCTCACCCTGGACACAAACTATTTTCCCCTCTCCCCTAAGGCAGGAGACTACGGTCCATCCAGACCCACACCTCCCGCCACCTGAACAATTTTTTCCCCTCGGCCATCAGGCACATGAACAATAACAAGATCTGATGGCTCAGTTACAGCTCATTTTATTACCTATTCTGTGTTATATGTGTTTTATGTTGTACGATTGCACCAAGAAAAATACCTAGTTTGTGAACCCGTTTTCAAACAATGGCAATAAAAACTATTCTGATTCTGATTCTGATTCTGATCATGAGTGTCTTAAAGGGCTGCACAAGCCACAACGACATCCTCGGCTCAGATCTCACATCAGGGCAAGAAAAAACTCAACCCAATGGGATGACAGTGAGAAACCTTGGAGGGGACCGCAGATGTTATTCAGTTATTCTTGGGCACTACAAAATACAGCAGAAATGACACAAATCTGCACCTCACACACAATGTACGTACAAGTGATGTCCAAGTACGCAGCTTCAGGGTCCCCAATGTCCAGCATCATGTCTTCAACCTTCACCAAGCGCAGGTGATTCTCGCCTGACATGATGATGGAACGCACACAGACCTTGGCTCGCTGCATGGCCACCTTGAATATAAACACACACAGTGCTTCGATTTGTGTATTTTATACAGCAGAAAGACAACATGAAGCTATAACTGTACCTTGAGCAGCATGGAGATCATGGTGATCATGGCGTCCAGATAGTGCTGGATGTGTCCCTGCGTTTTCAGCAGCGTGGACCGATGCAGAAGGAGCTTTAGTTCCTGCAAAGATTTGTCATATTGCGAGCGTCATCTTTTAAATTCAGTCTCATACAAAAAAATACAACCTGCCTTTTGCGCTGCCGATGAGTCTTGTGCCAGTGTGTCGTTGTCATACATGGACTCCAGGGCTTTGAGGGCGCAATCCGGACGGCCAAGCTGCTGCTGCAATGTGGCGAGTGAGAGCCGGGCTTCCAGGTGCTGCGGTGCCAACTCGACCACTTTGGTGAAGCTTTTGGTCGCTGCTTCCATCTCACCCAAAGCCTTGAGACACTCTGCAGGGGAGGTGAAAGTTGCTGATCACTAATAGTTTGGCAAACATACTCATTGGCCACAACATTAAGTACAGATTAATAATGTTAAGAACCTCCATCAAGGCTGAATGCATGACACTGTGTCCCAAATTATTTTTAACATATTAATAAATTCTCAATTTTGATTGGCACTGTAATTTAGTAGAACTGCCTTTTGTCATAATAAGAACCATATTCAAATATGTTTGTCAAATTCAAAACGTTGGCTTGTCAACACGTAAAATTTTGACTACACTACCCTACCAAAGTATAAGCTAGGTACAAGGTCTAAGCTCAGATAATGCAGGCTTTTCTGACATGTCATTTTAATTTTTTTTTATCACGCTTTTGCAGATACAGGTTTAAGAAAATACATTCAAAGAACCTATCCCTGATTTGCATTTACTCAGAGGCATATACTGTATGAACTTTATGTTTGATGATTAAAAGTCAATGAGCTTGAAAGGATTACAGTCACAAATTGAGGAGGTGTTTGTTCAGCCTCTTCATAAAGGCATGAGTACTGTTCCATATTGTATTAGCAAAGTGGAGAAAGCTCCTGTCGAGGCATTTGGTGTTTGACTTTGGGATGTGGGATCATCGCAGTGTTTTGCTGTGGGGAGGCGGGGCCGGCGGACCGACAGCGAGGCGTGTCCCGCCGGGGCCGACTCCGAGATGGCGGCGAGGAGGCGTGGCCGGCGGTCCAGCGGCGAAGCAGGGCACACCGGAGCCCGCTCCAAGATGGCGGCGAGGAGGCGTGGATGACGAGCGAGCAGGGAGGCGGGGCACGCCGGGAGTGACGCCGCAATCAGGACAAGGTGCGTGGATCGCGCAGCTGCGGACAAGGTGGTCATCCTCTCGCACCGTATAAAAGGGCGGGAGACGTAAACGTCGGGGAGAGAAACGGAGAAAGAAAGAAGACACAACGAGAGGCTGATGCTGAGCGAGAGCGCAAGAGAGCCCAAGGAAGACGACGACGCGCTGCTGGAAAGAAGACGGAGGAGCGAGCGGAAGAACGGAAAGGCTGGAAAGGCATCCGTAAGAGACTTTATTTGCAAAAATAAAAGAAGTCTAAACCTGCCCGCAACATTTCTTTCCTTGCTGGTCCTGAGAACCCACCCGACAGCTGGAGACTGTCACATTTGCATACATTTATTTTTTGGTGGCCTCCAGCCACCAATAAATAAAAATAAATAAAAAAATACATAAATACATTTGGAACACCACAAATACATTCGGCGCTACCTGTTCGCCCTCACTCATAAACAGATGATAATAAGACTGTTTGTAGCTTGTCGTTACAATTCCTTACAGTATATGGCATTATCATATATGGCAGAAAAGGAACTTCCCGGTGATCAATAATTCATAAATGGAATAAAAACAAGACAATGGTGATCATCATTGTCCTGGAAGTCATACCTGCGTGACGAAGCCATACCACAGCCAGGTTGTACTTCTCAGATATGACCAGCACAGACAGTAAAGGTAAAGCAGACAGGTAGTCTCCCATCTCCAGGTAGGCCTCGCCCACATCCAGGTACAAGTCACCAATCTCTTCTGCACTCTGCTCCATCAGTGAGGAAACCAGGGTCTGCGTTTGAGTGGAACAAAATCCAGGAAAAAAAGTCTCAAAGTATGTCTGTCTGAAATTTGTCACACTTGTAAAAACTAAGCTACCTCCAGGGGTTCATGGATGCGCATGTGAATGAGGCAGACAATCAGCTTGGCCTTCAGGTCCACCGGTACGCTGTCGGGAACTTCAACATCCTTGATTTCAGCTGTGGATGCATAAACACATCCTCATTATCTTTACTGTAGTTGAACTTGGCTCAACCTTTGGCAGCTCTTTGGTCTTGCCCACAGTGGTAGAAAGGTTTCAATAAAAGAGTATTTGTGTGAAAGGTGTCTTTTATACACTTGGGTCTGATCTACTTAGCACAAAATACCACACGTTAAACAGTGCGTGCTAACTATAAACTATTAGTAGGCGTATTGCGGGTGATATACCAAGTCCTAAATGAGGTTGTTGCGTGTACTACTGGCATTATGTGACCATGGAAATACTAATTTCCCTCTATATTCATGTTATCATGCTCTCCAACCAGTGTGCAATGTTGTTGATAATATGTACCACCCTTTCTGCATTATAGATTGTAATCTATAGACAATAATTTTCTTTTTTTTTCTTTTAAAAAAATAATAAAAACTATTCTTAGCACAACACTGCAACGCATTCATGCGTCGGGAATGATCCAAATGCAAGAAAATACACATTAAAGAAAGACAAGCTAAATGGATTGCACTCCCTTCTTCTGCTCACCTAAGAGACACAATTCTCTGCTCATGACCTTAGTAAACCAGCTTTGCCTCCGTTATGTAGTTTGCATGTGTTTAGTACCGTAAGAACGATGGAACTACATCCGCGATGCTGTTCACAGCACAACCATGGCCATCTATGGTAAGAGAGAAAAGAAGAACCCAGACTGGTTTGTCGCTGGGCTTGCAGAGATGGAGCCCATCATCGAAGCCAAGAGAACAGCCCAAATGAGTTATAAGAACGATCCATCTGCAAAGACACTTGAAGCTCTCAGGAAGACAAGAAATAATGCCAAACGCATTGCAAGGAAATGTGCTAACAGCTACTGGCTCGGCCTCTGCGAGAGTATCCAACTGGCTGCAGATAACGGTGATTCTCGTGGCATGTATGAAGGTATGAAGAGAGCTTTCGGACCAACTACCAAGAAGGTAGTGCCACTGAAATCCTCCACTGGAGAAGTCATCACAGACCGTGCGCTCCAGATGGAAAGATGGGTCGAGCACTATCAGGAACTCTACTCCCGGGATATTGCAGTCAAAGACATTACAATTGAAAGCATCGAGAACCTACCTGTCATGGATGATCTCGACAAGCTCCCAACCTTAGCGGAGCTCAAGAAGGCAGTCAACTCCCTTACCTGTGGCAAAGCTCCGGGGAACGATGGCATTCCCACTGAGATCATCAAGAACAGTAAGGACACTGTTCTTCTAGACCATCTTCATGAGCTTCTATGTCAATGCTGGGATGAAGGAACAATTCCTCAGGATATGCGTGACTCAAACATCATCGCACTGTACAAAAATAAAGGAGATCGCAGCGACTGCAACAATTACCGTGGAATATCCCTCCTAAGCACTGTCGGGAAGACCTTCGCTAGAGTGTTACTCAACAGACTGCAATTGCTTGCGGCCCGTGTATATCCAGAATCGCAATGTGGATTCAGGTCGGGGAGATCGACCATCGACATGATATTTTCTATCAGACAATTACAAGAGAAATGCCGTGAGCAGAGACAACCATTGTATATCGCCTTCATCGACCTTACAAAGGCCTTCGATTTAGTTAGCAGGAAGGCTCTCTTCAAGCTTTTGCACAAGATAGGCTGCCCACCAAAGCTGCTAAAGCTGATAACATCATTCCATGAAGATACGCAAGGAACTATCCAGTATGACGGCTCCGCATCAGCCCCATTCCCAATTGAGAATGGAGTGAAGCAAGGATGCGTGCTTGCTCCCACGCTCTTCGGAATCTTCTTCTCGTTGCTATTGTCAGAAGCATTCAAATCATCTGACGATGGTGTTTACCTGCACACAAGGAGCGACGGGAAACTGTTCAACCTCGCACGTCTCCGGGCAAAGACTAGAGTGCGTAAAGTCCTCATCAGAGAGATGCTCTTCGCAGATGATGCTGCTCTGGCCTCACCATCAGAGGAAGCACTACAGAGGCTGATCAACAGCTTTTCTGATGCATGCAAAGACTTTGGCTTAACTATGAGCCTCAAGAAGACAAACATTATGGGACAAGATATGCGCAACATTCCAAGGATCTCCATTGGAAACCACACCCTGCAAGTTGTTGAGAACTTCACCTATCTTGGCTCAACCATATCCAGCAATCTCTCTCTCGATGCCGAGATCAACATCCGCATCGGCAAAGCATCTACAACGATGGCTAGACTCTCCAAGCGTGCTTGGGAGAACAGACTGCTAACCATCAACACGAAAAATAAGATCTATCAAGCCTGTGTTCTTAGCACTCTACATTATGGCAGTGAGTCATGGACCTCGTATGCACGCCAAGAGCGCCGTTTGAACTCCTTCCATCTTCGGTGCCTAAGGCGGATTCTGGGAATTAAATGGCAGGATCGCATCCCGAATAAGGATATCCTCGAAAAAACAGGAATGAAGACAATCTTCGCTCTCCTTACACAACGACGTCTGAGATGGCTTGGCCATGTAAGTCGAATGGATGACACTCGCATTCCAAAAGACATCCTGTACGGAGAACTGGCCTCTGGAACAAGGGCTGTGGGAAGACCTGTCCTTCGATTTAAAGATGTGTGTAAGCGTGATATGAAGGCCAGTGACATCAACCCATTAAACTGGGAAGCTTCTTCAGCTGAACGTGGGAAATGGAGGAAGTTAGTGGAGGAGGGCGCACATCAGAGTGACTTAAGAAGAGTAAGACAATGGGAGGAGAAGCGTTACCGTAGAAAGCGAACAGTCACACCCCCACTGAATCAACCAACAATACAATATGTGTGCAGGAACTGCAACAAAGCATGTCGGTCAAGAATTGGCTTATATAGTCACAACAGGCGTTGCACAGGAATTGACATTTGAGCGCAAAACTCTATTGTCTCTCGAGACAAACAGATGCCAGTAAAAAAAGTACCGTAATGAGTTGAGAATGCTGTGCATCCCCACATATTCACAATTTAGCATTTGCGACTCCAAAAATTCCCAGATTTTCTAATTAATTAATATTGCTTCAACTTATATATGTTTTTTGTCTGCAAATCTCATTCACCCAAAGTCAGTCAAAATTCATGAATTTTTGAACGGCTTAACCCTGGATTGTGTTGTGAGCAGTGTTGGGACTAACGCGTTACAAAGTAACGTGTTACTGTAACGCCGTCAGTTTCGGCGGTAACTAGTAATCTAACGCATTATTTTTTATATTCAGTAACTCAGTTACCGTTACTACATGATGCGTTACTGCGTTATTTTTTACAGTATGTAGTATTGGCTAGAAACAGAAGATCTGAGTGTGTTTTATTGGAGAGTTGCGGTGTCGTCCTTCTGAATCTTCCTGTCATAAGCGGGAGAGAAGAAAGGAGGCGCGCTCTGTGTGTGTCTGGGTGTGGGGAGGGGAGGGGAGGGGAGGGGGGGGGGCGTGTCTGTGTTTACTAGTGCTGCAACGGATCAATATCTTCGGTTCGGCACACACGTGATCCGCGGTTTGATATATGAAAAAAAATAAAAGTTGTTCGAACGTTCAGTCCACACACAGCGTGGTCATGGCGAGCGGAGTAACGGAAGAGCTTCCGGTTGTGCAAAACGAGGGCTTTAAACACATGCTGAACGTGCTTGAGCCACGTTACGACATCCCGTCGCGCACCCACTTCAGCGATAAGTTTGTGCCAGATCTTTATGAGCAGGAGAAGAAAAAAGTTGTGGATGAACTATCCCGAGCATCATAGGTTGCGCTCATGACAGACGGGTGGACGTCCAGGGGAACTATGTGACGATAAGCGCTCACTTCATCACAGCAGACTGGGAGATGAGAAGACACGCCCCCTCTACGAGAGTCACCTTGCACAGGTGCTGACACAAGCAGTGGAGGAATGGAAGATAAAGATATCCCAGTCACACGTGATAATGCCAAAAATCAAATAATTGCAGTGAATGAGGCAGGACTGAGACCAAAGACAGGTGCTTTGCACATGTAGTGAATTTCGCATCACAGAAGGGCATCTCAGTTAATAGGATGGAGCGCCTCCTTTGGAGGATCAGGAAGGTGGTTTCCTACTTCCACCCAAGCACAACAGTTGCTCATGTGCTCAAGACACAGCAAGAAATGCTAAAGCTGCCTACTCATAAGCTCATACATGATGTCCCAACGAGGTGGAACTCCACTTATGATATGTTGGAGCAGCAGGCAGCTATATACTCTGCATTGACCCACAAGACCCTGAAGACAAATGTCAAAGACATCATCACCCTGTCTGATGAGGATGTGAGAGAGGCAGAGGAGGTCCTCCAGGTGCTTAAACCCCTCAAAAGTGTTACATCTCTACTGAGTACTGAAACTTCACCATCTGTGCCACTGAAAACAAGGATTCTACAATCCATGGCTCCAAGTGTGGAAGACAGCAGTATCACTCCAGATGTCAGGCTTTATTTCACTACCTACACTACCGTTCAAAAGTTTGGGGTCACATTGAAATGTCCTTATTTTTGAAGGAAAAGCACTGTACTTTTCAATGAAGATAACTTTAAAATAGTCTTAACTTTAAAGAAATACACTCTATACATTGCTAATGTGGTAAATGACTATTCTAGCTGCAAATGTCTGGTTTTTGGTGCAATATCTACATAGGTGTATAGAGGCCCATTTCCAGAAACTATCACTCCAGTGTTCTAATGGTACAATGTGTTTGCTCATTGGCTCAGAAGGCTAATAGATGATTAGAAAACCCTTGTGCAATCATGTTCACACATCTGAAAACAGTTTAGCTCATTACAGAAGCTACAAAACTGACCTTCCTTTGAGCAGATTGAGTTTCTGGAGCATCACATTTGTGGGGTCAATTAAACGCTCAAAATGGCCAGAAAAAGAGAACTTTCATCTGAAACTCGACAGTCTATTCTTGCTCTTAGAAATGAAGGCTATTCCACAAAATTGTTTGGGTGACCCCAAACTTTTGAACGGTAGTGTATGTTTCAAGGAAGATGAATTTTAATTTTCCTGAGCGAACTCTCCCGAAGGAATCAATAAAGTACTATCTATCAATCTATCTATGTGCCTTCTTATGTTGCACTTTAAGTTGTTTTTTATGAATGGTCTTTGATCCAAGTTTAAAGAAAGGAGAAATGCCTTTTTATGTTGCACTGTTTTTCATTAATTATGTTAAAAGGAAGATAAAAATGTATGTCTAGTTGATCAACAGATTGTATTATTCTCCAGTGCAATAACAGTACTGAAATGAAAGCTAAAAGGGCATTAATGGGAGCTTTAAAAAAAAAAGAAGAAAAAAAAAAGTAACTAAATAGTTACTTTTCACAGTAACACATTACTTTTTGGTGTAAGTAACTGAGTTACTTTTGAAATAAAGTAACTAGTAACTGTAAGTAGTTACTGGTTTTCAGTAACTAACCCAACACTGGTTGTGAGTGAACAATGGCAGGAAGTTTTAGGTGGGGAGTGTGGTTAATGTGCCGTGTGTCAAAAATTGTGTGGGTATCTCAGTTGCTTGCAGTTTTTCACAATTTACTGGTGTGTCCAGATCTGCAACATTCCTGAATATATCTTTATAAAGGGGGTAAACTTATAAAATTTGATGACATACTTATTTTCCCCATAGTAAAAATAAAGGTTTTATTAGTCACTTACGCTGGCTCTTCTCTGCTTCACTCTTTGCCTCCTCATTATTTTCATCCTCAGTCTTCTCTGACACATTCTCATCTTCTACTACAGACTGTGAGCTAGTTTCATCCTGCACCAGAACCACGCCCATAAAATTGACCAAGATCTGAGTGCGAAAAACATGTTTGTTTACTTACACACAAGATATGTCCGTTACCGCTGTAAAGTGTGCACATACAGTATACATACCTGCAAAGCCTTGTCATATTGGTGGTTGGTAATGTAGAGCTCAGCGGCCATGTTGACCATGTCATCACTAACCAAGTTGGGGTGTCGGGCCAGAGCTTCCTCCATCACGCCGAGTGCTGAGGGCAGGTCACCACTTTCATAATAACTCCTAAGAACACATACCGGTAATCAAAATCTGACAGGGTGTTTTCAACAAATATTACAAGCCAGAATTATTCATGGCAGATATATAATTACGGACCTCAGCCCACAATTGTTCACTCAGTTACGTGATGTGTGACATGTGACATATGTGACATGATAAACACATGACCTTACCGTAACAGGCTTGTGCAAAATTCGGAATTTCAATTAAATTCATTAGGAAAAAATCGAAAATAAATTGAATTGGCACCACCCAACAGGATGTTGATTTGGAATTTAGAATTGCAGGGAGTGAAATTCATTATAATTCAGAAATTCCAAGTAACAGGAAAACAGCTTTTTTTTTTTAAGGGGTTGTTTGACACCTTTACATGGCTGCCTTTAAAGGCTTTAAAGATGTAAACTATGCTCCACGTAACACATACGCAAAGACATTAGCGTTGTGTGTCGTCAGCTAATGATAGCAATTTGGCAAGGTTTAGCTACTAATGTTAGCTATCATTAAATGTGTATTCTATCATAACAACAACGTGGCTGCAAATTGTTTGTTGCTTCCCTGAAACTGCTTCTGTGTATGTGCACGGGCTCCTGGCATGTCCGTGTGTACGAGACAGCGATGAGTGACCGCCTGAAAGCCAGACTAATTCTTCAAGCCGAAGATACATTTTTATTCAATAGAATTAGTTATTGTGATTTTTTTTTTTAATATTCTCTATTAAATTACTGATAGTAACATAATATTCTTTGGTATAAAAAATCTAACTTTGAAATAATTGCAAACAGCCCATTTACAAGGGTTTGGCCTAAATACTAAGAATAATTTACAAACATTCAAATTAAACATTTTCTCCATCCATTACCAATACTTGGAAAAAATAAAGCATTCTTTCAACCATTTGGCTTAATTTGAAAGTATAATAGAATTTAAATATAATGCATATAATTAAATTAAATCATCTTATTTATAAAACACACTTTTATTTTTAACTGTTGTTATAGTAATATATCTTTGTATATATACTGGAGAGCATAAGTCTGGAATACACCAAAATCAATTGAAATGTCAATTCTACTTCCTTTGCAACCTCAATTCAAATTCCATCCATCCATCCATCCATTTTCTACCGCTTATTCCCTTCGGGGTCGCGGGGGGCGCTGGAGCCTATCTCAGCTACAATCGGGCGGAAGGGAGGGTACACCCTGGACAAGTCGCCACCTCATCACAGGGCCAACACAGATAGACAGACAACATTCACACTCACATTCACACACTAGGGCCAATTTAGTGTTGCCAATCAACTTATCCCCAGGTGCATGTCTTTGGAGGTGGGAGGAAGCCGGAGTACCCGGAGGGAAACCCACGCAGTCACGGGGAGGACATGCAAACTCCACACAGAAAGATCCCGAGCCCGGGATTGAACTCACGACTACTCAGGACCTTCGTATTGTGAGGCAGACGCACTAACCCCTCTTCCACCGTGCTGCCCCAATTCAAATTCATGAAAATTAATTGGAATTTGGGAGACATTCTCCACTCAGTTTGGAATTTTGTACAAGCCTACTCCGTCCAGTAGATGGCATAGTAACTGTCCTTCTTAACACATCCATCCATCCATTTTCTACCCCACATACGTAAATGGTCTGCCAGAGAATAAGATGATGCGGGGTTAGTTTGGATTGCAAACTATTTTGCTATATTTGGTGAGTTTTCAGAGCCATCCAGATACCCTTTTTGGAAAAAAAATCAAATTATTGGACACTTTTGGAGAGTTTAACATTTATCCCCGCCTTCTGGATTCGGGCAGAAGGCGGGGTACACCCTGGACAAGTCGCCACCTCATCACAGGGCCAACACAGATAGACAGACAACATTCACACTCACATTCACACACTAGGGCCAATTTAGCGTTGACAATCAACAGATACATGTCTTTGGACGGGACAAGCGGTAGAAAATGGATGGATGGGCATTCTTCTCAACGAGCAGTGGGTCCTGCAGTGCTCCCATCCCCTCATCTAAGATACTTAGTCTTGCGACTTTAAAAAACACAAACAAAGTGATGGAAAAAAGTTAATTTGTATACTCAAATATAGTTGTTTCACTTTTCATGTTTTTGGCCCACGTGTCATGGCTAATTATGCAAGTTAGATAATGACATCATCTACAACCTACACCCCAAGTCCACATATAGATTGCAGTCCCATGGGAATCACTGAATTTATTTAGAATTTATTTTGATATTATTATTATTTTTAAAAATTTATTGTCATCCATGTTGAATCTAAAAGCTTATAGTAAGTGATAAAGTCGGTACTGTCGGCCTTATTGGTTCGTCAATGAAACTTTTGTGGATTGGTTATTGTTTTACGAAAGCAATGAACATCTTTGCCATCATTATGCCACCTCCAGATAAGATGTTAGGGATAAAAAACTTGATGACAAAAGCTTACAGGAAGTTGATGTACACTGTTCTAAGTTCCCTACTTGGCCATATCCTTAGACAGCTGCATGAAGTTCTCCCCCTCCTCCAGCGGAAGCAGAGACAGGATCCGACGGTAGCCATCCATACACTGCTTGTGCTCACCAAGACGCATGAGGAGACTACAGCGGTCCCACAGGTAGCGCACGTTGGTGGGAGCGTACTTGACAGCTGTAGTAAGGATCATTTATTTTAATGGCACTTTCCCATAAGACTGAAGTTCAGATCATTTCCAGATTTTGAAATGCACTCATCATGGGTTAGAACAGGGGTCCCTAAACTTTTTGACTTGGGGGCCACATTGGGATAAAAGAATTTGGCTAAGGACCGGACTATCTATATGTATTTGTATTTGTATGTATGTATGTGTGTATATATATATATATATAAAATATATATATATATATATATATATATATATATATATATATATATATATATATATATATATATATATATATATATATATATATAGCTTATCCCTTTATATATATATACATATATATATATATATATATATATATATATATATATATATATATATATATATATATATATATATACACTACCTTTCAAAAGTTTGGGGTCACCCAAACAATTTTGTGGAATAGCCTTCATTTCTAAGAACTAGAATAGACTGTCGAGTTTCAGATGAAAGTTCTCTTTTTCTGGCCATTTTGAGCGTTTAATTGACCCCACAAATGTGATGCTCCAGAAACTCAATCTGCTCAAAGGAAGGTCAGTTTTGTAGCTTCTGTAACGAGCTAAACGGTTTTCAGATGTGTGAACATGATTGCACAAGGGTTTTCTAATCATCAATTAGCCTTCTGAGCCAATGAGCAAACACACTGTACCATTAGAACACTGGAGTGATAGTTGCTGGAAATGGGCCTTTATACACCTATGTAGATATTGCACCAAAAACCAGACATTTGCAGCTAGAATAGTCATTTACCACATTAGCAATGTATAGAGTGTATTTCTTTAAAGTTAAGACTAGTTTAAAGTTATCTTCATTGTAAAGTACAGTGCTTTTCCTTCAAAAATAAGGACATTTCAATGTGACCCCAAACTTTTGAACGGTAGTGTATATATGTATATATATATCTCATACCAAAGACTATAAAAATGGGACCCGTTACCTCCCTGCTTGGCACTCAGCATCAAGGGTTGGAATTGGGGGTTGAATCACCAAAAATTATTCCCGGGCGCGTCCACCGCTGCTGCTCACTGCTCCCCTCACCTCCCAGGGGATGATCAAGAGTGATGGGTCAAATGCAGAGAATAATTTCGCTACACCTAGTGTGTGTGTGACAATCAGGGGTACTTTAACTTGAATGTATATACATACACACACACACACACATATACAGTACAGGCCAAAGGTTTGGACACACCTTCTCATTCAATGCGTTTTCTTTATTTTAATGACTATTTATATTGTACATTGTCACTAAAGGCATCAAAACTATGATTGAACACATGTGGAGTTATGTACTTAACAAAAAAAGGTGAAATAAGTGAAAACATGTTTTATATTCTAGTTTCTTCAAAATAGCCACCATTTGCTTTGATTACTGTTTAGCACACTCTAGGCATTCTCTCGATGAGCTTCAAGAGGTAATCAATCACCTGACATGGTTTTCACTTCACAGGTGTCATAGTTTTGATGTCTTCAGTGACAATCTACAATGTAAATAGTCATGAAAATAAAGAAAACACATTGAAATGAGGTGTGTCCAAACTTTTGGCCTGTACTGTGTATGTGTGTACAAACCCCGTTTCCATATGAGTTGGGAAATTGTGTTAGATGTAAATATAAACGGAATACAATGATTTGCAAATCATTTTCAACCCATATTCAGTTGAATATGCTACAAAGACAACATATTTGATGTTCAAACTGATAAACTTTTTTTTTTTTTTGCAAATAATCATTAACTTTAGAATTTGATGCCAGCAACACGTGACAAAGAAGTTGGGAAAGGTGGCAATAAATATCAATCAATCAATGTTTATTTATATAGCCCTAAATCACAAAAGTCTCAAAGGGCTGCACAAGCCACAACGACATCCTCGGCACAGAGCCCACACAAGGGACGTCGATGTGAATGACAATGAGAAACCTTGGGGAGGATCGCATATCTGGATAACCCCCCCCCCCCCCTCTAAGTACAGTCCCTAGTGGATCCAACATAACAGTGAGAGTCCAGTCCATAGTGGGGCCAGCAGGAGACCATCCCGAGCGGAGACAGGTCAGTAGCGCAGAGACGTCCCCAACAGATGCACAGGCGAGCGGTCCACCCCGGGTCTCAGCTCTGGACAGCCAGCACCTCATCCATGGTCACCGGAACCGGAATAACCCAGCGAGGGGGCAGAGGAGAAAAGAAAACGGCAGATCAACTGGTCTAAGAAGGGGGTCTATTTAAAGGCTAGAGTATACAAATGAGTTTTAAGATGGGACTTAAATGCTTCTACTGAGGTAGCATCTCTAACTTTTACCGGGAGGGCATTCCATAGTACTGGAGCCTGAACAGAAAACGCTCTGTAGCCCGCAGAGCTTTTTTTGGGCTCTTGGAATCACTAATAAGCCGGAGTTCTTTGAACGCAGATTTCTTGCCGGGACATATGGTACGATACAATCAGCAAGATAGGATGGAGCTAGACCGTGTAGTATTTTATATGTAAGTAGTAAAACCTTAAAGTCGCATTTTAAGTGCACAGGAAGCCAGTGCAGGTGAGCCAGTATAGGCGTAATATGATCAAACTTTCTTGTTCTTGTCAAAAGTCTAGCAGCCGCATTTTGTACCAACTGTAATCTTTTAATGCTAGACATAGGGAGGCCCGAAAATAATATGTTACAGTAATCGAGACGAGACGTAACGAACGCATGAATAATGATCTCAGCGTCGCTAGTGGACAAAATGGAACGAATTGTAGCGATATTACGGAGATGAAAGAAGGCCGTTTTAGTAACACTCTAAATGTGTGACTCAAACGAGAGAGTTGGGTCGAAAATAATACCCAGATTCTATACCGAGTCGCCTTGTGTAATTGTTTGGTTGTCAAATGTTAAGGTGGTATTATTAATTAGATGTCGGTGTTGAGCAGGACCGATAATCAGCATTTCCGTTTTCTTAGCGTTGAGTTGCAAAAAGTTAGCGGACATCCATTGTTTAATTTCATTAAGACACGCCTCCAGCTGACTACAATCCGGCGTGTTGGTCAGCTTTAGG